>NC_092119.1:1997594-2055094 GCF_045679555.1 Salvelinus alpinus
GCATTATGGGTAATGTAGTACTCTCACATGTCATACAGGGCATTATGGGTAATGTAGTACTCACACATGTCATACAGGGCATTATGGGTAATGTAGTACTCTCACATGTCATACAGGGCATTATGGGTAATGTAGTACTCTCACATGTCATACAGGGCATTATGGGTAATGTAGTACTCTCATCGGTCATACAGGGCATTATGGGTAATGTAGTACTCTCACCGGTCACACATGGCATTATGGGTACTGTAGTACTCTCACCTGTCACACAGGGCAGTATGGGTACTGTAGTACCTCTCACCTGTCACACAGGGCATTATGGGTACTGTAGTACCTCTCCCCTATCACACAGGGCATTATGGGTACCGTAGTACTCTCACATGTCACACAGGGCATTATGGGTACCGTAGTACCTCTCCCCTGTCACACAGGGCATTATGGGTAATGTAGTACTCTCACATGTCACACAGGGCATTATGGGTAATGTAGTCCCCTCACCTGTCACACAGGGCATTATGGGTACTGTAGTACTCGTACCTGTCACACGTGGCATTATGGGGAATGTAGTCCTCTCACCTGTCACACAGGGCATTATGGGTAATGTAGTCCTCTCACCTGTCACACAGGGCCAGGTCCTGGCTGCGGCCCACCTTGACGAACATCAGTTTGGCGCTGAACAGAAGCTGGCGCATGACGTCGGTGAGGAGGCGGGCGTCCACCTCGGGATTGGTTAGTTTACGGGACAGTGAGCGGCAGTGTCCAATTAGCTGGTGTCCACAGGCTGTCTGGTCACTATGGAGGGACAGGATGGCCACACATAGAGACGCACTGGGAGCCTGGAGACAGGAACAGAGGTCAAACAAAACATGTCAAACTGAGAGCCTGGAGACAGGGACAGAGGTCAAACTGGGAACCTGGAGACAGGGACAGAGGTCAAACTGGGAACCTGGAGACAGGGACAGAGGTCAAACTGGGAACCTGGAGACAGGGACAGAGGTCAAACTGGGAACCTGGAGACAGAGGTCAAACTGGGAACCTGGAGACAGGGACAGAGGTCAAACTGGGAGCCTGGAGACAGGGACAGAGGTCAAACTGGGAACCTGGAGACAGGGACAGAGGTCAAACTGGGAACCTGGAGACAGAGGTCAAACTGGGAACCTGGAGACAGGGACAGAGGTCAAACTGGGAGCCTGGAGACAGGGACAGAGGTCAAACTGGGAACCTGGAGACAGGGACAGAGGTCAAACTGGGAACCTGGAGACAGGGACAGAGGTCAAACTGGGAACCTGGAGACAGGGACAGAGGTCAAACTGGGAACCTGGAGACAGGGACAGAGGTCAAACAGAGCCTGGAGACAGGGACAGAGGTCAAACTGGGAACCTGGAGACAGGGACAGAGGTCAAACTGAGAGCCTGGAGACAGGGACAGAGGTCAAACAGAGCCTGGAGACAGGGACAGAGGTCAAAATAAAATATAAAACTAAAATAGTAACACAATATAATAACAATAATGAGGCAATATACAAGGAGTACCGGTACCGAGTCAGTGTACTGAGGTATGAGGTAGTCGGGGTGATTGAGGTACTATGTACATGTAGGTAGGGGCTGAAAAGCAGAAAGTCATGGTAGCCTTATTAACTGTTCAGCAGTCTTATGGCTTTAAAAAAATATATATATTTTAACTTTATTTAACTAGGCAAGTCAGTTAAGAACAAATTCTTATTTACAATGACGGCCTACCGGGGAACAGTGGGTTAACTGGCTTGTTCAGGGGGCAGAACGACAGATTTTTACCTTGTCAGCTCAGGGATTCGATCTTGCAACCATTCGGTTACTGGCCCAATGCTCTAACCACTAGGCTACCTGCCGCCCCGGCTTTTGGGTTAGAAGCTGTTCAGAAGCCTTTTGGTCCCCGACTTGGCACTCCGGTACCGCTTGCCGTGCGGTAGCAGAGAGAACAGTCTGACTTGGGTGGCTGAATTCTTTGGACCTTTCTCTGACACCGCCTAGTATAGAGGTCCTGGATGGCAGGGAGCTCAGCCCCAGTGATTACTGGGCCGTACACACTAGCTCTGAGCGCCCTGCGGTCGGTTGCCGAGCAGTTGTCAAACCAAGACATTATGCAGCCAATCAAGATGCTGTCAACTGTAGAACCTTCTGAGGATCGGAGGACCCATGACAAATCTTCTCGGCCTCCTGAGGGGGACGAGGCGTTGTCGTGCCCTCTTCACGACTGTGTTGGTGTGTTTGGACCAGGATAGGTCCTTATTGATGTGGTCCGTCTCCACTACGGCTCTGTCGATCTCAACGGGGGCGTGCTCAGCCCTACTTTTTCCTGTAGTCCACGATCATCTCCTTTGTCTTGCTCACATTGAGGGAGATGTTGTTGTCCTGGCACCACACGGCCAGGTCTCTGACCTCTTCCCTATAGGCCGTCTCATCGTTGTCGGTGATCAGGCCTACCACTGTTGTCGTCTGCAAACTTAATGATGGTGTTGGAGTCGTGCTTGGCCATGCAGTCGTGGGTGAACAGGGAGTACAGGAGGGGACTAAGCGCACACCCCTGAGGGGCCCCCGTGTTGATGGTCAGCGTGGCTGATGTGTTGCTACCTACCCTCACCACCTGGGGGTGGGGGGGCCCGTCAGGAAGTCCAGGATCCAGTTGCAGAGAGAGGTGTTTAGTCCCAGGGTCCTTAGCTTATTGATGAGCTTTGAGGGCACTATGGTGTTGAACACTGACCTGTCGTCAATGAATAGCATTCTCTCACATAGGTGTTCCTTTTGTCCAGGTGGGAAAGGGCAGTGTGGAGTGCAATAGAGATGGCATCATCTGTGGATCTGTTAGGGCGGTATGCAAATTGGAGTGGGTCTAGGGGTTTCTGGGATAATGGTGTTGATGTGAGCCATGACCAGCCTTTCAAAACACTTCATGACTACAGACGTGAGTGCTACGGGTCGGTAGTCATTTAGGCAGGTTACCTTGGTGTTCCTGTTGTCTGTAGTTATAACTGACCTGTTCATTGTAGGAATCTGTCTGTAATTATAATATAACTGACCTGTTCATTGTAGGAATCTGTCTGTAATTATAATATAACTGACCTGTTCATTGTAGGAATCTGTCTGTAGTTATAATATAACAGACCTGTTCATTGTAGGAATCTGTCTGTAGTTATAATATAACAGACCTGTTCATTGTAGGAATCTGTCTGTAGTTATAATATAACAGACCTGTTCATTGTAGGAATCTGTCTGTAGTTATAATATAACAGACCTGTTCATTGTAGGAATCTGTCTGTAGTTATAATATAACAGACCTGTTCATAGTAGAACTCTGTCTGTAGTTATAATATAACTGACCTGTTCATTGTAGGAATCTGTCTGTAGTTATAATATAACAGACCTGTTCATTGTAGGAATCTGTCTGTAGTTATAATATAACAGACCTGTTCATTGTAGGAATCTGTCTGTAGTTATAATATAACTGACCTGTTCATTGTAGGAATCTGTCTGTAGTTATAATATAACTGACCTGTTCATAGTAGAACTCTGTCTGTAGTTGCAGGTTGTCTGTAGGGTTGGTGCTGAGGTGAAACTGACGGTGAGTGACCTCTGGCAGGTGAAGCATTGAATCTAACACTCCCTCTGTAGATATAGGACTACCTGCAACTGGGTCAGGGAGAGAGGGGGAGAGAGAGAGAGGGACAGGGAGGAAGACGAGGAGTGAGAGGGAGCGGGGAGGGAGAGAGAGGAAGAGGGGAGAGAGAGAGGGAGAGAGGGGGACAGGGATGAAGATGAGGAGTGAGAGGGAGCAGGGAGAGGGGGGAGGGGAGAGAGAGAGGGAGAGAGGGGGACAGGGAGGAAGATGAGGAGTGAGAGAGAGAGGAAGAGGGGAGAGAGAGAGGAAGAGGAAGAGGGGAAAGAGAGAGGGAGAGAGGGGGACAGGGAGGAAGACGAGGAGTGAGAGGGAGCGGGGAGAGGGGAGAGAGAGAGGGAGAGAGGGGGACAGGGAGGAAGACGAGGAGTGAGAGGGAGCGAGGAGTGGAGAGAGAGGAAGAGGGGAGAGAGAGAGAGGGGGACAGGGAGGAAGACGAGGAGTGAGAGTGAGCGGGGAGAGGGGGGAGGGGAGAGAGAGAGGGAGAGAGGGGGGGACAGGGAGAGAGAGAGGGAGAGAGGGGGACAGGGAGGAAGACGAGGAGTGAGAGGGAGCGGGGAGAGGGGGGAGAGAGGGAGAGAGGGGTACAGGGAGGAAGACGAGGAGTCAGAGGGAGCGGGGAGAGGGGGGAGGGGAGAGAGAGGAAGAGGGGAGAGAGAGAGGGAGAGAGGGGGACAGGGAGGAAGACGAGGAGTGAGGGGAGAGAGAGAGGGAGAGAGGGGGACAGGGAGGAAGACGAGGAGTGAGAGAGAGAGGAAGAGGGGAGAGAGAGAGCGAGTCACACACTATCCAAGGACTACAAATTGGAATTAGCTAACCGGCTAGTTAAATCTGGGACATTTACAGAATGTTGATCAATGTGCATTGTCCCCATGTCAAATAAACCTTAACATTACAGTAGCTGAAGAGGCCTTAGGAAGACATTTTATACTAACGTCTGTAATGAATATGACAGCACCCTTTTACCTTCAGCTTGTTCCAGCGTGTCATCAGAACTGTGATGATACAAACAAAACAGGAAAATCAGTGACATGTTACCTTGGATCGACATAGTGACACAGCACAGTGAATAAAGCAGTGAGTAGGTTGTTACTGCCAGTAGGGTCTAAAGGGTCTTACTCTGGATGGAAGTAGCTGTAACACTGGTCACACACGCGCACTCTCTTCTCCTCCTCGGTGCAGCCCTCTACCGCCATCTTGTGGTCGGAGCAGGCATGACACACCAGACGACCACACCTCCTGCAGTGGTGACGCCTGTTGAACTGAGGAGGACAACGGGATGGAATGGAGAGTCCGTTTCACACAACAAATCATGAGCCGGTTTCACCCAACACAGATTAAGTCTATTCCTGTACTAAACACCAATGAGTAGTCTTAATCTGTTTGTGGGGAACCAATGAGTAATCTTAATCTGTTTGTGGGGAACCAATGAGTCGCCTTAATCTGTTTGTGGGGAACCAATGAGTAGTCTTAATCTGTTTGTGGGAAACCAATGAGTAGTCTTAATCTGTTTGTGGGGAACCAATGAGTCGCCTTAATCTGTTTGTGGGAAACCAATGAGTAGTCTTAATCTGTTTGTGGGAAACCAATGAGTCGCCTTAATCTGTTTGTGGGAAACCAATGAGTCGCCTTAATCTGTTTGTGGGGAACCAATGAGTCGCCTTAATCTGTTTGTGGGGAACCAATGAGTAGTCTTAATCTGTTTGTGGGAAACCAATGAGTCGCCTTAATCTGTTTGTGGGGAACCAATGAGTAGTCTTAATCTGTTTGTGGGGAACCAATGAGTAGTCTTAATCTGTTTGTGGGGAACCAATGAGTAGTGTTAATCTGTTTGTGGGGAACCAATGAGTAGTCTTAATCTGTCTGTGGGAAACCAATGCCACCATTTTCTCTTTGTAGGAGCCATTTAGTGTCCGCCACTCACCCCTTCATTTATCCGCCACTCACCCCTTCATTTATCCGCCACTCACTCACCCCTTCATTTATCCGCCACTCACTCACCCCTTCATTTATCCGCCACTCACTCACCCCTTCATTTATCCGCCACTCACTCACCCCTTCATTTATCCGCTACTCACTCACGCCTTCATTTATCCGCCACTCATCCCTTCATTTATCCGCCACTCATCCCTTCATTTATCCGCCACTCACTCACCCCTTCATTTATCCGCCACTCACTCACCCCTTCATTTATCCGCCACTCACTCACCCCTTCATTTATCCGCCACTCACTCACGCCTTCATTTATCCGCCACTCACTCACGCCTTCATTTATCCGCCACTCACTCACCCCTTCATTTATCCGCCACTCACTCACCCCTTCATTTATCCGCCACTCACTCACCCCTTCATTTATCCGCTACTCACTCACGCCTTCATTTATCCGCCACTCACCCCTTCATTTATCCGCCACTCACCCCTTCAATTTATCCGCCACTCACCCCTTCATTTATCCGCCACTCACCCCTTCATTTATCCGCCACTCACCCCTTCATTTATCCGCCACTCACTCACGCCTTCATTTATCCGCCACTCACTCACCCCTTCATTTATCCGCCACTCACTCACCCCTTCATTTATCCGCCACTCACCCCTTCATTTATCCGCTACTCACTCACGCCTTCATTTATCCGCCACTCACCCCTTCATTTATCCGCCACTCACCCACGCCTTCATTTATCCGCCACTCACCCCTTCATTTATCCGCCACTCACCCCTTCATTTATCCGCCACTCACTCAAGTGGCTTATTTTTACTTTGAGAGATTTAGCCATTCCACTCTATAATATAATAAATATATATATATACACACACACACACACACACACACACACACACACACACACACACACACACATATATATATATATATATATATATATATATATATATGTATATATATACACACACACCATTTAGCAGATGCTTTTATCCAAAGCGACTTACAGTCATGCATGCATACTAGAGGTCGACCTCTAATGCATACATTGGGTGGTCCCGGGAATCGAACCCACTACCTTGTAGATACAAGCGCCATGCTCTACCAACTGAGCTACAGGGGACCAGACTCTTTCACGGGGGGGTCTTATTCTCACCATGGTGAAGCGTTCTCGCTGGCAGACCATGCAGACATGCTGCTGATTGTCTGGGACCCAGTCCTTACGAACCGGGGCTCTGTCTGGGGGTTGGAACTGATCCGGGGAGCGCTGGATTCTCCTGCCGGTCGACCCTCTGTCCAGGGAACTGCTGGAGGACGAGGTGTGCACGGAGGTACTACCTGGAGTCGGGAGACGGAAACAGCGTTATCTTCACAGTGTATTTCTGTCAAATCGGAGGTGCTGGTACAAAGCATTATGGGTACTGTAGTACATCTTGCCACAGTAACCACGTGCAACAAAATAAGATGAAACATTTCAATGATTGCACAGACTAGAGTATATTAAAATACAGTATACTAGAATAAACTATAGACTAGAATAGAGTATAATAAAATACAGTATACTAGTATAAACTAGAATAGAGTATAATAAAATACAGTATACTAGAATAAACTAGAATAGAGCATAATAAAATACAATATACTAGAATAAACTATAGACTAGAATAGAGAATAATAAAATACAGTATACTAGAATAAACTATAGACTAGAATAGAGTATAATAAAATACAGTATACTAGTATAATCTAGAATAGACTAATAAAATAATGTATAGTAAAATAGACCATAATAGACTAGAATAGAGTATAATACACTAGAATAGATTATAATAAACTAGAATAGACCATAACAGACTAGAATAGAGTATAATAAACTAGAATAGAGTATGCTGAACTAGAATATAATAGAGAATAATAGAACAGAGTATAATAAACTAGAATAGAGTATACTAGACTAGAATAGACCATAACAGACTAGAATAGAGTATAACAGACTAGAGTATAATAGAATAGAGTATACTGAACTAGAATATAATAGAGAATAATAGAATAGAATATAATAAACTAGAATAGAGTATAATAGACTAGAATAGAGTAAACTGAACTACAATATAATAAACTAGAATATACCATAATAGAGTATAATAGACCATAATAGACTTGAATAGAGTATAATAGACCATAAGACTAGAATAGAGCATAATATACTAGAATAGACCATAACAGACTAGAATAGAGCATAATATACTAGAATAGAGTATAATAGACTAGAATAGATCATAACAGACTAGAATAGAGCATAATAGACTAGAATAGAGCATAATAGACTAGAATAGAGCATAATAGACTAGAATAGAATAGAGCATAATAGACTAGAATAGAGCATAATAGACTAGAATAGAGCATAATAGACTAGAATAGAGCATAATAGACTAGAATAGAATAGAGCATAATAGACTAGAATAGAGCATAATAGACTAGAATAGAGCATAATAGACTAGAATAGAGCATAATAGACTAGAATAGAGCATAATAAACTAGGAGAGTATAATAAACTAGAAGAGAGTATAATAGACTACAAGAGCATAATAAACTAGAATAGAGCATAATAGAATAGAATAGAGCATAATAGACTAGAATAGACTAGAATAGAGCATAATAGACTAGAATAGAGTATAATAAACTAGAATAGTATAAGAGACTAGAATGGAGTATAATAAACTAGAAGAGCATAATAGACTAGAATATAGTATAATAAACTAGAAGAGAGTATAATAGACTAGAATAGACTAGAATAGAGCATAATAAACTAGAAGAGAGTATAATAGACTAGAATAGAGCATAATAGAATAGAATAGAGCATAATAAACTAGAATAGAGTAAACTGAACTAGAATATAATAGAAAATAATAGAGTAGAATATAATAAACTAGAATAGACCATAATAGACTAGAATAGAGTATAATAGACTAGAATAGACCATAGACTAGAATAGAGCATAATAGACTAGAATAGAGCATAATATACTAGAATAGAGCATACTATACTAGAATAGACCATAAGAGACTAAAATAGAGTATAATAGACTAGAATAGAGTATAATAAAATAGAGTATAAAAACTAGAGTATAATAGAATAGAGTATAATAGAATATAATAGAATAGAGTATAATAAACTAGAATAGAGTATAATAAACTAGAATAGAGTATAATAAACTATAATATAGTATAATAGAATAGAATAAACTAGAGTATAATAGAATAGAGTATAATAAACTAGAATAGAGTATAATAGACTAGAATATAGTATAATAAACTAGAAGAGAGTATAATAGACTAGAATAGACTAGAATAGAGCATAATAAACTAGAAGAGAGTATAATAGACTAGAGCATAATAAACTAGAAGAGAGTATAATAGACTAGAATAGAGCATAATAGAATAGAATAGAGCATAATAAACTAGAATAGAGTAAACTGAACTAGAATATAATAGAAAATAATAGAGTAGAATATAATAAACTAGAATAGACCATAATAGACTAGAATAGAGTATAATAGACTAGAATAGACCATAGACTAGAATAGAGCATAATAGACTAGAATAGAGCATACTATACTAGAATAGACCATAAGAGACTAAAATAGAGTATAATAGACTAGAATAGAGTATAATAAAATAGAGTATAAAAACTAGAGTATAATAGAATAGAGTATAATAGAATATAATAGAATAGAGTATAATAAACTAGAATAGAGTATAATAAACTAGAATAGAGTATAATAAACTATAATATAGTATAATAGAATAGAATAAACTAGAGTATAATAGAATAGAGTATAATAAACTAGAATAGAGTATAATAGACTATAATAAACTAGAGAATACTAGAATAGAGTATAATAAACTAGAATAGAGTATAATAGACTATAATAAACTAGAGAATACTAGAATAAAGTATAATAAAATAAATTAAAATAGAGTATACTAGAATAAACTATATTAGACTAGAATTGAGTATAATGACTAGAATAGAGTATAATAAACTAGAATAGAGTATAATATAATAGAGTATAATAAATTATAATAAACTAGAATAGAGTATAATAAACTAGAATAGAGTATAATATACTAGATTATAATAAACTAGAATAGAGTATAATAAACTAAAATAGAGTATAATAGAATATAGTATAATAAACTAGAAGAGAGTATACTAGACTAGAATAGAGTATAATAAAGTAGAGTATACTAGAATAAAGTATAATAGAACACAGTATGACTAGAATAGAGTATAATAACCTAGAATAATATAAGAGACTAGAATAGAGTATAATAAACTAGAATAATATAAGAGACTAGAATAGAGTATAATAAACTAGAATAGAGTATAACAGAATAGAGTATAATAAACTAGAATAGAGTATAATAAACTAGAATAGAGTATAATAACCTAGAGTATAATAGAAGAGTATAAACTAGAATAGCATATAATAAACTATAATATAGTATAATAGAATAGAATAAACTAGAGTATAATAGAATAGAGTATAATAAACTAGAATAGAGTATAATAGACTATAATAAACTAGAGAATACTAGAATAGAGTATAATAAACTAGAATAGAGTATAATAGACTATAATAAACTAGAGAATACTAGAATAAAGTATAATAAAATAAATTAAAATAGAGTATACTAGAATAAACTATATTAGACTAGAATTTAGTATAATGACTAGAATAGAGTATAATAAACTAGAATAGAGTATAATATAATAGAGTATAATAAATTATAATAAACTAGAATAGAGTATAATAAACTAGATTATAATAAACTAGAATAGAGTATAATAAACTAAAATAGAGTATAATAGAATATAGTATAATAAACTAGAAGAGAGTATACTAGACTAGAATAGAGTATAATAAAGTAGAGTATACTAGAATAAAGTATAATAGAACACAGTATGACTAGAATAGAGTATAATAACCTAGAATAATATAAGAGACTAGAATAGAGTATAATAAACTAGAATAATATAAGAGACTAGAATAGAGTATAATAAACTAGAATAGAGTAAAACAGAATAGAGTATAATAAACTAGAATAGAGTATAATAAACTAGAATAGAGTATAATAAACTAGAATAGTATAATAGACTAGAATAGAGTATAATAAACTAGAGTATAATATAATATAATAGAGTATAACAGACTAGAATAGAGTATAACAGACTAGAATAGAGAATAACAGACAATAGAATGATCTCTGACCTGCAGTAGGTGGAGGTGTCGCCATCCTAGAGGGGGTAGAGGGACAGCTGTCCTGGGCAGGACAATGGTCATCCTGGAGACTGATCACAGAATCTGGGGACAGACAGAGGTCGAAGTTTTAACGTTGTAGACTTTTTGTTGTTGCAACAAAAAAAGGTTCTCAAACTCAAAATTAAAAGGTGATAAAGTGTCAAACATCATATCTAAAAGTCCAAATGTGTAAATTCAGTGTTTGGGGGAACGTTACTTTTTTAAAGTAACTCGTAACGTTACAACGTTACTATGGAAAGTAATACACTAAATTACATGCGTTAACAAAAACAGAAAACCCCTCTGAAGATGCCTAGCGCGTGTTGGTCATTAGAATGGCTTGCATAGCTTAGTCTACATGTCACTCGTCTACATGTCACTCGTCTATATGTCTATACCAACTCAAGCAATAATGACAGAAGCAATATATCCTTTACAATACTTTAAATAAATGATATACAGTTGAAGTCAGAAGTTTACATACACCTTAGCCAAATACATTTAAACTCAGTTTTTCACAATTCCTGACATTTAATCCTACTAAACATTCCCTGTTTTAGGTCAGTTAGGATCACCACTTTATTTTAAGAATGTGAAATGTCGGAATAATAGTAGAGAGAATGATTTATTTCAGCTTTTATTTCTTTCAACACATTCCCAGTGGGTCAGAAGTTTACATACACTCAATTAGTATTTGGTAGCATTGCCTTTAAATTGTTTAACTTGGGTTAAACGTTTCAGGTAGCCTTCCACAAGCTTCCCACAATAAGTTGGGGGGAATTCTGGCCCATTCCTCCTGACAGAGCTGGTGTAACTGAGTCAGGTTTGTAGGCCTCCTTGCTCGCAAACACTTTTTCAGTTCTGCCCACACATTTTCTATAGGATTGAGGTCAGGGCTTTGTGATGGCCATTCCAATACCTTGACTTTGTTGTCCTTAAGCCATTTTGCCACAACTTTGGAAGTATGCTTGGGGTCATTGTCCATTTGGAAGACCCATTTGCGACCAAGCTTTAACTTCCTGACTGATGTCTTGAGATGTTGCTTCAATATATCCACATCATTTTCTTTTCTCATGATGCCATCTATTTTGTGAAGTGCACCAGTCCCTCCTGCAGCAAAGCACCCCCACAACATGATGCTGCCACCCCCGTTCTTCATGGTTGGGATGGTGTTCTTCGGCTTGCAAGCATCCCCCTTTTTCCTCCAAACATAACGATGGTCATTATGGCCAAACAGTTCTATTTTTGTTTAATCAGACCAGAGGACATTTCTCCAAAAAGTACGATCTTTGTCCCCATGTGCAGTTGCAAACCGTAGTCTGGCTTATGACGGTTTTGAAGTAGTGGCTTCTTACTTGCTGAGTGGCCTTTCAGGTTATGTCGATATAGGACCTTCAGGCGTTTGGAAATTGCTCCCAAGGATGAACCAGACTTGTGGAGGTCTACAATTTTTTTTTCTGAGGTCTTTGCTGATTTCTTTTGATTTTCCCATGATGTCAAGCAAAGAGGCACTGAGTTTGAAGGTAGGCCTTGCAATACATCCACAGGTACACCTCCAATTGACTCAAATGATGTCAATTAGCCTATCAGAAGCTTCTAAAGCCATGACATCATTTTCTAGAATTTTCCAAGCTGTTTAAAGGCAGTCAACTTAGTGTATGTAAACTTCTGACCCACTGGAATTGTGATACAGTGAATTATAAGTGAAATAATCTGTCTGTAAACAACTGTTGGGAAAATTACTTTTGTCATGCACAAAGTAGATGTCCTAACCGACTTGCCAAAACTATAGTTTGTTAACAATAAATTTGTGGAGTGGTTGAAAAACTAGTTTTAATGACTCCAACCTAAGTGTATGTACACTTCCGACTTCAACTGTACATATACAGTCGTGGCCAAAAGTTGAGAATGACACAAATATTAATTTCCACAAAGTTTGCTGCTTAAGTGTCTTTAGATATTTTTGTCATATGTTACTATGGAATACTGAAGTATAATTACAAGCATTTCAGAAGTGTCAAAGGCTTTTATTGACAATTACATGAAGTTGATGCAAAGAGTCAATATTTGCAGTGTTGACCCTTCTTTTCAAGACCTCTGCAATCCCCCCTTGGCATGCTGTCAATTAACTTCTGGGCCACATCCTGACTGATGGCAGCCCATTCTTGCATAATCAATGCTTGGAGCTTGTCAGAATTTGTGGATTTTTGTATGTCCCACCCGCCTCTTCAGGATTGACCAGAAGTTCTCAATGGGATTAAGGTCTGGGGAGTTTCCTGGCCATGGACCCAAAATATCGATGTTTTGTTCCCCGAGCCACTTAGTTATCACTTTTGCCTTATGGCAAGGTGCTCCATCATGCTGGAAAAGGCATTGTTCATCACCAAACTGTTCCTGGATATTTGAGAGAAGTTGCTCTCGGAGGATGTGTTGGTACCATTCTTTATTCATGGCTGTGTTCTTAGGCAAAATTGTGAGTGAGCCCACTCCCTTGGCTGAGAAGCAACCCCACACACGAATGGTCTCAGGATGCTTTACTGTTGACATGACACAGGACTGATGGTAGCGCTCACCTTGTCTTCTCCGGACAAGCTTTTTTCCGGAAGCCCCAAACAATCGGAAAGGGGATTCATCAGAGAAAATTACTTTACCCCAGTCCTCAGCAATCCCTGTACCTTTTGCAGAATATCAGTCTGTCCCTGATGTTTTTCCTGGAGAGAAGTGGCTTCTTTGCTGCCCTTCTTGACACCAGGCCATCCTCCAAAAGTCTTCGCCTCACTGTGCGTGCAGATGCACTCACACCTGCCTGCTGCCATTCCTGAGCAAGCTCTGTACTGGTGGTGCCTCGATCCCGCAGCTGAATCAACTTTAGGAGAGGGTCCTGGCGCTTGCTGGACTTTCTTGGGCACCCTGAAGCTTTCTTCACATCAATTGAACCGCTCTCCTTGAAGATCCGATAAATGGTTGATTTAGGTGCAATCTTACTGGCAGCAATATCCTTGCCTGTGAAGCCCTTTTTGTGCAAAGCAATGATGACGGCACGTGTTTCCTTGCAGGTAACCATGGTTGACAGAGGAAGAACAATGATTCCAAGCACCACCCTCCTTTGGAAGCTTCCAGTCTGTTATTCAAACTCAATCAGCATGACAGAGTGATCTCCAGCCTTGTCCTCGTCAACACTCACACTTGTGTTAACGAGAGAATCACTGACATGATGTCAGCTTCTCCTTTTGTGGCAGGGCTGAAATGCAGTGGAAATGTTTTTGGGGAATTCAGTTCAATTGCATGGCAAAGAGGGACTTTGCAATTAATTGCAATTCATCTGATCACTCTTCATAACATTCTGGAGTATATGCAAATTGCCATCATACAAACTGAGGCAGCAGACTTTGTGAAAATGAATATTTGTATCATTCTCAAAACCTTTGGCCACGACTGTACACTGGGTATCATAAGTATTCACCCCACTTCAAATTTTATTGTGTTACAAAGTGGGATTAAATAGTCATTTATTCGATGTCGATGCATGTTTGAAACACCTTTGGCAGCGATTACAGCTGTGAGTCTTGGGTAAATCTCTAAGAGTTTTGCACACCTGGATTGTGCAATATTTTACCATTATTATTTCCAAAAATGTTTAAGCTCAGTCAAGGTGTTGGGGATCATGGTAAGACAGCAATCTTCAAGTCTTGCCATAGATTTTCAAATAGATTGAATCAACACTGTAACTTGGCCACTCAGGAGCATTTGGCCTTGTGTTTTAGGTTATTGTCCTGCTGAAAGGTGAATTCCTCTCCCAGCGGCTGGTGGAAAGCAGACTGAACCAAGTTTTCCTCTAGGACTTTGCGTGTGCTTAGCTCCATTCCATGTATTTTTTATCCAAAAAAACTCCCCAGTATTTTCTGATGTCAAGCATACCCATAACATGATGCAGCCACCACCATTCTTGAAAATCAGGAGGAAGTTATTCAGTGATGTGTTGTGTTGGATTTTCCCCAACATAAGGCTTTGCATATAGGCCAAAGATTTATTGCTTTGCCTTGTTTTATATTCTGTATATTTTTACTCTGTCATTTAGGTCATTATTGTGGAGTCACTACAATGTTGTTGATCCATCCTCAGTTTTCTCCTATCACAGCCATTGAACTCTGTAGCGGTTTTAAAATCACCAATGGCCTCATGGTGAGATTCCTGAGCAGTTTCTTTCCTGTCCAGCAGCTCAGTTGATGTGACTGGGGTGGTTTAATACATCATCCACAGCATAATTGTGAACTTGACCTAAAAGACTTAAAGAGATATTCAATGCATGATTTGTTATTTATTCCCATCTACCAAATCACTTCTCTTTTTCATGAGGCATCTTTTGAAAAAAGCTCCCAGGTCAAAATTTACTGTAGTTGAATCTGTGCTAGAGAATTCAACACTTGACTGAGGGACCTTACAGATGTATGTATGGGGGACAGAGGAAGGGGTAGTCTTTCAAAAAATCCTGTCAACCCATATTATTTCACACACAGTGAGGCCATGTAACTTATTATGTGATTTGTTAAGCCACATTTTTCTCCTGAACTAATATAGGCTTGCCTAAACAAAGGGGGTTCAATACGACTATATTTTAGTTATTACATTTTATTAATTTGTAAAAATTTGTATTTTATTTTCACTTTGATATTACGGAGTATATTGTGTAGATCAATTACCAAAAAAAATCGATCTATTTCAAATCACACTTTGTAATACTACATTTTTTTTAAATCCAAGGGGGTGAATACTTCTGATACCCACTGTATAAAACCAACTGGGCTTCGTAAGAGGAGAGCTCAAATACAAGTACAACTGGCTACCAATCTGTTTTACACACAGATACGAACTGGGCGGAGATTCTACGTAAAACTATACTTTCACATTGTCTAATTGTATTGCCCTTTATATTAAATGGTGAAAACGGAGCGGAGAAATGTCAATTCAACATCAACTGAGACTAACTTAGCTACGCTATTTTCTTTATTACCAGACAATAAACGGGCCACTCGCCTGAATCTGATGAAAATCCAGCAAGTAACGTCAGTCAACACTCAAGGTAACATCGGTCCTTTTCTTCAACCATTTCTAAGTAATAGGACTACTTCCACGATAAAGGCTATTGTCGCTGTCATCTCACTCGCTATCTAGCTTGCATGCCAACTACCCGCCACAACGTTCCTGCAGGAACAGCACGATGAACGTAGCCTAGGGTGGAGGGATTTTCATTTTTATTTTATTTGTGCCAAAACAAAGAAAAAGGACAATAATATTGTAAAAGTAACTTATTGATTAAATTGAAAAACTAACGAGTTAGGTTACTCGTTACCACAAAAAAATTAAATAATAGAGTACTTGGTAACTAGTTACTCCCAACACTGTGTCTGATAGAGGAAGGTAGTCGTGAGATAACAAAGGAAACTTGACTTTACTCTACAATAACGGATTGGATTTTATTATAAAACCAACCGAGGTACTCAAAGCACTTTACAAAGTAAGAGGGAATTTCCCATCATCCACCACCAATGAGTGGCAGCACCCACTTGGATGACGCACGGCAACCATTTTGTACCAGAACGTTTACCACACGTCACCACAACTCATAGACACAACTTGAGAGATTGGACAATCACATATCCGTAGTACATTTGACTTACAATATGAGTGGTTGTGTAGACCGATGACTGAGTCTGGGGAGACAGGGAGAGACATCCAATAGTACCAAACCTGTGCATTAGTGACATAACACCCTTTTTCCACTGTCGTGTCGACCTGAACCGTAGTTTGCTGGCTTGGATATTTCCAGAAAGTTCCAGAAACTATGGTGGACGCATAACCAGGCCAGAGGTGTACAGGTCGTGTGAGTGGCGCCTCACAATCATTACACAACATCATTCCCAAACATTAAGCTAGTGTTTTCTCCCTCCTTTCTCGTTATTTTCAATTCTCCATTACGCAGCTTCTCTCTTAATGAAATAAACTCAGACATCGTCCTTTTTACCTCAGTGGATCGACGTAAACTTTTTCTGCCCAAGTTCCCAAAAGCATTTGGTGTGTATTTTCCCTAAAGCTTAGGCACTAACGGCAGATAAAATATATGGAATCGCACAATAATGATACATTTGTGGAATTTTAATACATCGCTTTCTCTTTATTCAACCCAACAGCCCTTCATCCACACAATATTTTATGACCCCTAAACCCGCCCGACCCACAGATATAACACCAGGGGGGTCTGCGGGTTACGGGTCAACCCGCGCATCACTAGTGTGTTTGTGTGTGGTGCGGTTGGTACTGACCAGAACGAGACCTCTCCGTGGGTGCGTAGGGGAAGTCCAGGGCCTTGCAGGCGTAGTTAGAGAGTAGTTTGTCTATGTCATGGGTGGTGAAGCCATCCTCCCGGCCTAATAGTAGGTTCTGTAACGTCCTCACCGCCACTTCAGCCCAGTCCACCTTCAAAGGTCAAAGATCTCATTGAACAAATGGCAGACAGTAAACACTGAAATACTTGATAACAGATTAAAAGACTTCAGCTCCAGATTATATTAACTACACAATGTGCCACTAATAATCACTGCCACGTCAGCCCAGTCCACCGTAGTAGTAGTATTATCAGTAGTAGTATTACCAGTAGTAGTAGTAGTAGTAGTATTACCAGTAGTAGTAGTATTACTAGCAGTATTGCAAGTAGTAGTAGTAGAAGTATTACCAGTAGAAGTATTACCAGTAGTAGTATTACCAGTAGTAGTAGCAGTATTACCAGTAGTAGTAGTAGTAGTATTACCAGTAGTAGTAGGAGTAGTAGTATCAGTATTACCAGTAGTAGTAGTAGTAGTAGTAGTAGTATTACCAGTAGTAGTATTACCAGTAGTTGTAGTGGTAGTAGTAGTAGTAGTAGTATTACCAGTAGTAGCAATAGTAGTATTACCAGTAGTAGTAGTAGTATTACCAGTAGCAGTAGTAGTAGTAGTAGTAGTACTAGTAGTAGTAATACTAGTAGCAGTAGTAGTAGTATTACCACCAGTAGTAGTAGTAGTATTACCACCAGTAGTAGTAGTAGTATTACCACCAGTAGTAGTAGTAGTAGTATTACCACCAGTAGTAGTAGTAGTATTACCACCAGTAGTAGTAGTAGTAGTATTACCACCAGTAGTAGTAGTAGTATTACCAGTAGTAGTCGTAGTAGTAGTATTACCAGTATTAGCAGTAATAGTAGTAGTAGTAGTAGTAGTAGCAGTATTACCAGTAGTAGTAGTAGTAGTAGTAGCAGTATTACCAGTAGTAGTCGTAGTAGTAGTAGTATTACCACTAGTAGTAGTAGTAGTATTACCAGTAGTAGCAGTATTACCACTAGTAGTAGTAGTAGTAGTATTACCAGTAGTAGTAGTATTACCAGTAGTAGTTGTAGTATTACCAGTAGTAGTAGTGCCAGTAGTAGTAGTAGTATTACTAGTAGTAGTAGTAGTATTACCAGTAGTAGTAGTAGTAGTGGTAGTAGTTGTAGTACCACTAGTAGTACCAGTAGTGGTGGTAGTAGTATTAGTACCGGTAGTAGCAGTATTACCAGTAGTAGTACCAGTAGTAGTAGTAGTACCAGTATTGCCAGCAGAGTTTATTTGCTGCTCACATTCATAGATGCAATTGGACACCAATTTATATTCATAGATTTTTATCAAATAGTAAAATCCAAAACTAGCACAATAATTTTTTTTATAATACAATATGATAAATACTATAGACACAGTACCTGTCAAAAGTTTGGACACACCTACTCATTCAATGGTTTTTCTTTATTTTTACTGTTTTCTACATTGTAGAATAATAGTGAAGACATCAAAACTATGAAAAACACATATGGAATCAGGTAGTAACCAAAAAAGTGTTAAACAATTCAAAATATACTTTAAATGTTTGATTCTTCAAAGTAGCCACCCTTTACCTTGACAGCTTTGCACACTCTTGGCATTCTCTCAACCAGTTTCACGAGGTAGTAATCTGGAATGCATTTCAATTAACAGGTGTGCCTTGTTGAAAGTTAATTTGTGAAATGTCTTTCCTCCTTAATGCGTTTGAGCCAATCAGTTGTGTTATGACATGGTAGGGGGGTATACAGAAGATAGCCCTATTTGGTAAAATACCAAGTCTATATTATAGCAAGAACAGCTCAAATAAACAAAGAGAAATGACAGTCCATCATTACTTTAAGACATGAAAGTCAGTCAATACGGAACATTAAGAACTTTGAACGTTTCTTCAAGTGCAGTCGCAAAAACCTCAAGCGCTATGATGAAACTGGCTCTCATGAGGACCACCACAGGAAAGGAAGACCCAGAGTTACCTCTGCTGCAGAGGATACGTTCATTAGAGTTAACTGCACCTCAGATTGCAGCCCAAATAAATGCTTCACAGAGTTCAAGTAACATCAACTGTTTAGAGGAGAATGCGTGAATCAGGCCTTCATAGCCAAATTGTTGCAAAGAAACCACTACTAAAGGACACCAATAAGAAGAAGAGACTTGATTGGGCCAAGAAACACAAGCAGTGGACATTAGACCGGTGGAAATCTGTCCTTTGGTCTGATGAGTCCAAATGTTATATTTTTGGTTCCAACCGTGTCTTTGTGAGACGCAGAGTAGGTGAACGGATGATCTCTGCATGTGTATTTCCCACAGTGAAGCATGGAGGAGGTGGTGTTGATGGTGTGGGGGTGCTTTGCTGATGACACTGTGTGATTTATTTAGAATTCAAGGCACACTTGACCAACATGGCTATCACAGCATTCTGCAGCAATAAACCATCCCATCTGGTTTGGGACTATCATTTGTTTTTCAACAGAACAATGACCCAAAACACACCTCCAGGCTGTGTAAGGGCTATTTGACCAAGAAGGAGTGATGGAGTGCTGCATCAGATGACCTGGCCTCCACAATCACCTGACCTCAACCCAATTGAGATGGTTTGGGATGAGTTGGACTGTAGAGTGAAGGAAAAGCAGCCAGCAAGTGCTCAGCATATGTGGGAACTCCTTCAAGACTGTTGGAACAGCATTCCAGGTGAAGCTGGTTGAGAGAATGCCAAGAGTGTGCAAATCTGTCATCAAGGCAAAGGGTGGCAACTTTGAAAAATCTAAAATATATTTTGATTTGTTTAACACTTTTTCGGTTACTATGTGATTCCATACAGTGGGGAGAACAAGTATTTGATACACTGCCGATTTTGCAGGTTTTCCTACTTACAAAGCATGTAGAGGTCTGTAATTTTTATCATAGGTACACTTCAACTGTGAGAGACGGAATCTAAAACAAAAATCCAGAAAATCACATTGTATGATTTTTAAATAATTAATTTGCATTTTATTGCATGACATAAGTATTTGATCACCTACCAACCAGTAAGAATTCCGGCTCTCACAGACCTGTTAGTTTTTCTTTAAGAAGCCCTCCTGTTCTCCACTCATTACCTGTATTAACTGCACCTGTTTGAACTCGTTACCTGTATAAAAGACACCTGTCCACACACAATCAAACAGATTCCAACCTCTCCACAATGGCCAAGACCAGAGAGCTGTGTAAGGACATCAGGGATAAAATTGTAGACCTGCACAAGGCTGGGATGGGCTACAGGACAATAGGCAAGCAGCTTGGTGAGAAGGAAACAACTGTTGGCGCAATTATTAGAAAATGGAAGAAGTTCAAGATGACGGTCAATCACCCTCGGTCTGGGGCTCTATGCAAGATTTCACCTCGTGGGGCATCAATGATCATGAGGAAGGTGAGGGATCAGCCCAGAACTACACGGCAGGACCTGGTCAATGACCTGAAGAGAGCTGGGACCACAGTCTCAAAGAAAACCATTAGTAACACACTACGCCGTCATGGATTAAAATCCTGCAGCGCACGCAAGGTCCCCCTGCTTAAGCCAGTGCATGTCCAGGCCTGTCTGAAGTTTGCCAATGACCATCTGGATGATCCAGAGGAGGAATGGGAGAAGGTCATGTGGTCTGATGAGACAAAAATAGAGCTTTTTGGTCTAACTCCACTCGCCGTGTTTGGAGGAAGAAGAAGTATGAGTACAACCCCAAGAACACCATCCCAACCGTGAAGCATGGAGGTGGAAACATCATTCTTTGGGGATGCTTTTCTGCAAAGGGGACAGGACGACTGCACCGTATTGAGGGGAGGATGGATGGGGCCATGTATCGCGAGATCTTGGCCAACAACCTCCTTCCCTCAGTAAGAGCATTGAAGATGGGTCGTGGCTGGGTCTTCCAGCATGACAACGACACGAAACACACAGCCATGGC
The DNA here is from genome assembly GCF_045679555.1 of Salvelinus alpinus. Taxonomy (NCBI): domain Eukaryota; kingdom Metazoa; phylum Chordata; class Actinopteri; order Salmoniformes; family Salmonidae; genus Salvelinus; species Salvelinus alpinus. The sequence continues at coordinate 2,018,814 of NC_092119.1, forward strand.
AACTAAGGAGTGGCTCCGTAAGAAGCATCTCAAGGTCCTGGAGTGGCCTAGCCAGTCTCCAGACCTGAACCCAATAGAAAATCTTTGGAGGGAGCTGAAAGTCCGTATTGCCCAGCGACAGCCCCGAAACCTGAAGGATCTGGAGAAGATCTGTAGGGAGGAGTGGGCCAAAATCCCTGCTGCAGTGTGTGCAAACCTAGTCAAGAACTACAGGAAACGTATGATCTCTGTAATTGCAAACAAAGGTTTCTGTACCAAATATTAAGTTCTGCTTTTCTGATGTATCAAATACTTATGTCATGCAATAAAATGCAAATTAATTACTTAAAAATCATACAATGTGATTTTCTGGATTTTTGTTTTAGATTCCGTCTCTCATAGTTGAAGTGTACCTATGATAAAAATTACAGACCTCTACATGCTTTGTAAGTAGGAAAACCTGCAAAATCGGCAGTGTATCAAATACTTGTTCTCCCCACTGTATGTGTTATTTCATAGTTTTGATGTCTTTACTATTATTCGACAATGTAGAAAATAGTACAAATAAAGAAAAACCGTTGAATGAGTAGGTGTCCAAACTTTTGACTGGTACTGTATATGACACACACACACCAAACAAAAATATAAACACAACATGCAACAATTTCAAAGTTAGTTCATATAAGGAAATCAGTCAATTGAAATAAATTCATTAGGCCCTAATCAATGGATATCACATGACTGGGAATACAGATATGCATCTTGTTGGTCTCAGATACCTTTAAAAAAAAAGGTAGGGGCGTGGATCAGAAAACCAGTCAGTATCTGGTGTGACCCCCATTTGCCTCATGCAGCGCGTGACATCTCCTTCGCATAGCAATATGCTGTCGTACACGTTGATCCAGAGCATCCCAAACATGCTCAATGGGTGACATGTCTGGTGAGTATGCAGGCCATGGAAGAACTGGGACATTTTTAGCTTCCAGGAATTGTGTACAGATGATAGCGACATGGGGCCTGTGCATTATCATGCTGAAACATGAGGTGATGGATGAATGGCACGACAATGAGCCTCAGGATCTCGTCACGGTATCTCTGTGCATTCAAATAAAATGCAATCGCGTTCATTGTCCGTAGCTTATGCCTGCCCATACCGTAACCCCTCCTCCACCATGGGGCACTCTGTTCACAACGTTGACGTCAGCAAACCACTCACCCACACGACGCCATACCGGCTGTCTACCATCTGCCAGGTACAGTTTAAACCAGGATTTGTCCGTGAAAAGCACACTTCTCCAGCGTGCCAGTGGCCATCAGAGGTGAGCAGTCGGGTCAAGACCCTGGTGAGGACAACGAGCACCCAGATGAGCTTCCCTGAGACGGTTTCTGCAGAAATTCTTTGGTTGTGCAAACCCACAGTTTCATCAGCTGTCCGGGTGGCTGGTCTCAGTCGATCCCGCAGGTGAAGAAGCCAGATGTGGAGGTCCTGGGTTGACGTGGTTACACGTGGTCTGCGGTTGTGAGGCCGGTTGGACGTACTGCCAAATTCTCAAAAACGACATTGGAGGCGGCTTATGGTAGAAAAATGAACATTAAATTCACTAGCAATAGCTCTGGTGGACATTCCTGCAGTCAGCATGCAAATTGCACGCTCCCTCAAAACTTGAGACATCTGTGGCATTTGTGTTGTGTTACAAAACTGCACATTTTAGAGTGGCCTTTTATTGTCCCCAGCACAAGGTGCATCTGTGTAATGATCATGCTGTTTAATCAGCTTCTTGATATGCCACACCTGTCAGGTGGATGGATTTATCTTGGCAAAGGAGAAATGCTCACTAACAGGGATGTCAACAACATTTGAGAGAAATGTGTGCATATGGAAGATTTCGGGGATCTTTTATTTCAACTCATGAAACATGGGACCAACACTTTACATGTTGCGTTTATATTTTTGTCCACATAATACAATAATACTATAACAACAATAATTGGGTGGCACCTTCAGGTTCATCAGGAGCTGTTCCAGCATTAATAGTGGCTCAGAGAGGAGGGGAAAGTAGTCCTGTCTGGCGTTGGGGGGGAGGGTGAGGAGGACCTAGAGGAGAGAGAAGAGAGATGGCGAGTAGAGAGAGTAGGGAGAGAGAGATTGGGGAGAGTAGAGAGAGTAGAGGAGAGAGGAGAAAGAGAGAGACAGAGAGGAGAGAGAAGAGAGAGAGAGGAGAAAGAGAGAGACAGAGAGTAGAGAGAGTAGGGAGACAGAGAGGAGAGGAGAGTAGAGAGAGTAGAGGAGAGAGTAGAGAGAGTAGGGAGAGAGAGTAGGGAGACAGAGCGGAGAGGAGATTTGAGAGTGTAGAGGAGAATGAGATTAGAGAGTAGGGATACAGAGAGGAGAGAAGAGAGTAGAGAGAGTGTAGAGGAGAGAGTAGAGAGAGTAGGGAGACAAAGAGGAGAGGAGACAGAGAGGAGAGAGTAGAGAGGTTCATTTAAAACACTATCTGGTGGTGTGTGTTCCTCACCTACCAGTGTCGGTTCAAATCAGACCTACTGCCTTGGTGACACACCTATCGTTCCTGCTCTCCCCCATCGTTCCGGCTCTCCCCCACCGTTCCTGCTCTCCCCCACCGTTCCTGCTCTCCCCCACCGTTCCTGCTCTCCCCCACCGTTCCTGCTCTCCCCCACCGTTCCTGCTCTCCCCCACCGTTCCTGCTCTCCCCCACCGTTCCTGCTCTCCCCCACCGTTCCTGCTCTCCCCCATCGTTCCTGCTCTCCCCCATCGTTCCTGCTCTCTCCCTTGTCCAATAAAAACACAGAAAAAAAACATTTACATTTTAATCATTTAGCAGACGCTCTTATCCAGAGCGACTTACAGGAGCAATTAGGGTTCAATTCCTTGCTCAAGGTCTTTCACCTCATCGGCTTGGGGATTTGAACCTTTCAGTTCCCAACGCTCTTAACCGCTAGGCACCCCATCAACACTAGAGCTCACAGATACAATAAAAGGTCATTGAATCTGCTGACCTTGGATCCCAGGTGAAGGTCCTGGATGTGGCGGCGGCGGGCTGGGGACACTTGGCTCTGGAAGTGCAGAGTGAGGTAGTTAGCCAGGAAGTGGCAGGCAGCCAATCCGGGCCGGCGGTCCAGAGCGCGTTCACACACCTCCAGACCCAAGGTTAAGTCTGATAGGCCCGCCAGCAGCTGTACCAATCACAGTGAAGAGAGTCAATGAGAAACAAAGTCTATGACATAGCGCACAGAACAGAAACAACTATAGGCAGATGGGTCTCAATTGTATAAACTGGATTCCTCTTCTCCTTTCCTTCGTCTGCACTGATTGGAAAGACAATGGACAGGTGAAAGGAGATTTCCTAATACTGTAGGATTCCAGCCCATTGCCTTCACCTATTCTGTTCTTCCAATAAGGGAAGATAGAAGAGAAGAAACGGAGGAGAGGAAGGAGAAGAAACGGAGGAGAGGAAGGAGAAGAAACGGAGGAGGGGAAGGAAAAGAAACGGAGAAGAGGAAGGAGAAGAAACGGAGGAGAGGAAGGAGAAGAAACGGAGGAGAGGAAGGAGAAGAAACGGAGGAGAGGAAGGAGAAGAAACGGAGGAGAGGAAGGAGAAGAAACGGAGGAGAGGAAGGAGAAGAAACGGAGGAGAGGGAAGGAGAAGAAACGGAGGAGAGGGAAGGAGAAGAAACGGAGCAGAGGAAGGAGAAGAAACGGAGGAGAGGAAGGAGAAGAAACGGAGGAGAGGAAGGAGAAGAAACGGAGGAGAAGAAACGGAGGAGAGGAAGGAGAAGAAGCGGAGGAGAGGAAGGAGAAGAAGCGGAGGAGAGGAAGGAGAAGAAACGGAGGAGAGGAAGGAGAAGAAACGGAGGAGAGGAAGGAGAAGAAACGGAGGAGAGGAAGGAGAAGAAACGGAGGAGAGGAAGGAGAAGAAACGGAGGAGAGGAAGGAGAAGAAACAGAGGAGAGGAAGGAGAAGAAGCGGAGGAGAGGAAGGAGAAGAAGCGGAGGAGAGGAAGGAGAAGAAGCGGAGGAGAGGAAGGAGAAGAAGCGGAGGAGAGGAAGGAGAAGAAACGGAGGAGAGGGAAAGAGAAGAAACGGAGGAGAGGAAGGAGAAGAAACGGAGGAGAGGAAGGAGAAGAAACTGAGGAGAGGAAGGAGAAGAAACGGAGGAGAGGGAAGGAGAATAAACGGAGGAGAGGAAGGAGAATAAACGGAGCAGAGGAAGGAGATTAAACGGAGCAGAGGAAGGAGAAGAAACGGAGCAGGGGAAGGAGAAGAAACGGAGGAGAGGAAGGAGAAGAAACGGAGCAGAGGAAGGAGAACAAACGGAGCAGAGGAAGGAGAATAAACGGAGCAGAGGAAGGAGAATAAACGGAGCAGAGGAAGGAGAATAAACGGAGCAGAGGAAGGAGAATAAACGGAGCAGAGGAAGGAGAATAAACAAGTTGATCAAATTTCAAAGCAGAATTACTTTCCCCATTGTTCCTCAACTGTAGTGTATGATATAATATTTTCTAGCTCTGAGTCTCTACTTTTATCCAATGTAAAAAATAAAAAATAAAAAATCTAATTTTGCTAAATAAGACCGAATTGAGCGTGACGGTCACATATGGAGGAGAGGAAGTAGAAGAAATGAAGGAAGACAGTTTAGACAATAGAGATGCACCTGGAAAGCGTTGTCCGTCTGTCCTTTCTCCAGCAGGTGTAGCAGGTGTTCCGTCTGCAGCTGTAATCTGAGGTGGTCTGAGACCGAGAACAGCGCCATCCACTGGGCACACAGAAAAAACTCCTGACAGAGAGATGATGACAGGACACATCAAATGGACAGCAGAGGAAGCATCGTTTGATCCGTTTAATCCTTTTTACAGAACCCTAAAATGTGGTGCTCTGTGTTTTTGTAAATACTAAAACGTCCATTAAAAAAAGTTAGTGCTAAAGTTAACCTGGATTAAAATAAAATAAAAAATGGACTATTTATAAACACAGTGGTGGGACTTACCTTGGCCTCCAGCCCTCCTAGTCAGCATAGACTCAAGGTCTATAACGTCAGTGTTATAAAAGGTGTCAGGCTATTTATAAACGCAGTGGTGGGACTTACCTTGGCCTCCAGCCCTCCTAGACAGCATGGACTCAAGGTCTATAACGTCAGTGTTATAAAAGGTGTCAGGCTATTTATAAACACAGTAGTGGGACTTACCTTGGCCTCCAGCCCTCCTAGACAGCATAGACTCAAGGTCGATAACGTCAGTGTTATAAAAGGTGTCAGGCTATTTATAAACGCAGTGGTGGGACTTACCTTGGCCTCCAGCCCTCCTAGACAGCATAGACTCAAGGTCTATAACGTCAGTGTTATAAAAGGTGTCAGGCTATTTATACACGCAGTGGTGGGACTTACCTTGGCCTCCAGCCCTCCTAGACAGCATGGACTCAAGGTCGATAACGTCAGTGTTATAAAAGGTGTCAGGCTATTTATAAACGCAGTGGTGGGACTTACCTTGGCCTCCAGCCCTCCTAGACAGCATAGACTCAAGGTCTATAACGTCAGTGTTATAAAAGGTGTCAGGCTATTTATACACGCAGTGGTGGGACTTACCTTGGCCTCCAGCCCTCCTAGACAGCATGGACTCAAGGTCGATAACGTCAGTGTTATAAAAGGTGTACGCAGTGCTGAGACTCACCCTGGCTTCCAACATCCTAGAAAACATGGACTCGGGATCTCTCCTGGACTCTGTCCTCAGCTCCTGCCAGGTGGCCCACGGCAACGAAGGCTCCAGGTTCAACATCTAGGGATATAAGTTTTGTTCATGTTTTAAAAAATAGTTTTTAAGGAGTGGAAGCAGTCATATTTTGTTCTTAATTGTGGATAGACACCGTGAGAGAAAGACAGGAAAGATGGCAGAGAAGTTTTGCGCCAGATGGGTGTGGGCCGGAGTCCAAACTCTTGCCGGCACGGTGTATACGTGCTGCTGATGACAATCTGTATTTTAACCACATTGTAAAGTTTCAAATCCAAAGTGCTGGAGTACACTTTCCGGCCAAAACAACACCAACAATGTGTCACTGTCCCAATACTTTTGGAGATCACTGTAGATGGTACTTTAACATGAAGTCAAATTGTGTGCCTTGCTTCAGCTCTTTAAAAGTATTTTTGGGGAAGTTGAAGAAGTGTTCAGATTTAAAATAGCAGAGAAGTAGACAAAGATGTCAAGTTTTTGTGAAAGTGATCAAAACAAGAGTTTTTACCTTTTTTTACCCCCCAAGATGCAAAATAGTTGATGCGGGTTACTAAAACACGTATACCTCTTGACTGGTAAAAGTTATTTCTGTTCCGATTCCAGATTTGAATAGTAGAGAAGGAGAGGAAGAGTTCATACCCTCTTAACTTGTTGTCTAGCTTGTTAGGTAAGTGGTCAAAACGTCAGGTGTTTATTAAAAAAAAGGTCGGAGATAAAAAATAAATAAATAGCTGCACCCCTATAATTGGTAGAATATATTTCTGTTCCGATTTCAGATTTGAATAGCAGAAAAGTAGACCCAACGTGTCATACCCTAAAAGTGTTTTGTCTCAAGTTGTCGGCAAGAAAATGTAAGTAGCCGATTTGTGTCCAACGGTGCGTTGTTGCATGTCATGGTGTCACAATGGAACCAAGAACGCTGAAGAAATCCAAATAAAAGTGGATGAGGTTGAATAAGTTGAATAGTTTAAAATGTATAAATTGGTTTCAAATAGTAGTATGCACGCAACTTAATCCAGACCAGTCTGCACATTTTATTTCAAATTACTTTAAAAAAATCTTAAACTGTGTAAGAGGAGTAGCGTAAAGAATAACTATAATAATAAGTAGATTGGGTAAAAAGGGTAAAAAGTAATTACACATTTTTTAAAATGTTTTTTTTAAATATATTTTTTTAACTTTGCTATTGCAAGTCCCATCGATAATATTTATTTATTATTATTATTATAATTATATTATAATATATTATTTATATTATTATTATTATAAATATTTACTTTGCTTTGTCTCACTAATAAAGTCTGAAATAAGTGCTACATTATTTGTGTGGCTGCTTTCGCAATCATCGATTGGCTTCAAATAACATTAGCATATAGGATACCACTACCATTTGACATGCATGTGATCCCTGTGGGAGTTGAACCCACAACATTGGCACTTTTACCAACTGAGCTACATCATGTTTACAGAGCCTGTAATAGCTACATGAGGATTACCCATCGATAATATTATTATATCTACAGTATCTCTAATATTTACCCATCGATAGGTGTCCAGTTCCCGTTTCAATTGTCAAATAACATTTATCGACAGGCTTCAAATAACATGATCATAAAGTACGTAATAACGTCGATTAAAGGCTCCGGTTACCCGTTGATAGATGTCCAGCTCCGTCTTCCTGTGCTCCAGCTCCCCCTTGAGAGAGGCCTCCACGTGGGGGTTATTGAGGCAGAACTCCAGTAGCTCCAGAGAGGGCCCGAGGGGCCAGCGCTCCAGGGCCTGTAAGGCCACACGGGCCCTCAGACACGGGTCCTGTACTCTGAACAACTGGCCTATGCTGTCTTCACCATCTGGAGGGAGGGAGGGAGGGAGGGAGGGAGGGAGGGAGGGAGGGAGGGAGGGAGGGAGGGAGGGAGGGAGGGAGGGAGGGAGGAGATAAGAACTTGTGTCAGGAAGGAAAAAACAAACTAGATTGGCACCAGGAATTAAAAAATATCAACAATATCATATCTCCAAAATGTCAACACATATAAGCACTTCCGGGTTGGAGCGAGTAGTCGCATTTCGCATTCGCTCCACAGGTAGTATTACATTTAATTTCATTTCATTACAGTACAACGGTTTGATTTGTTTGATCTTAGCACTTTTTTCTTAGCTAGCTACATAGCCGTCTTTGTATCAAAGATAATTGTGTAGTTTAGATTATTATCGAATTATCGAATCTTCTAACGTTGTCAACACTGCTAGCTAGCCAGCTAGCCAACTTCTACCGAAACAGTACAACGCAACGATTTGATTAGTGTAGTGTTAGCTAGCTACATAGTTGTCTTTGCTGTCTTTGTATCTAAGATAATTGTGTAGTTTAGAGTAATTATCTAGCCAGTTATCGAGGTTACCTAGCCAGTTATCGAGGCTACCTAGCCAGCAACACTTTCAAACAAAGTCAACAACGCAGCCACTGCTAGCTAGCCTACTTCACCAGTCAGCAGTACTGCATCATTTTAATCATTTTAGTCAATAAGATTTTTGCTACGTAAGCTTAACTTTCTGAACATTCGAGACGTGTAGTCCACTTGTCATTCCAATCTCCTTTGCATTAGCGTAGCCTCTTCTGTAGCCTGTCAACTATGTGTCTGTCTATCCCTGTTCTCTCCTCTCTGCGCAGACCATACAAACGCTTCACACCGCGTGGCCGCTGCCACCCTAACCTGGTGGTCCCAGCGCGCACGACCCACGTGGAGTTCCAGGTCTCCGGCAGCCTCTGGAACTGCCGATCTGCGGCCAACAAGGCAGAGTTCATCTCAGCCTATGCTTCCCTCCAGTCCCTCGACTTCTTGGCACTGACGGAAACATGGATTACCACAGATAACACTGCTACTCCTACTGCTCTCTCCTCGTCTGCCCACGTGTTCTCGCACACCCCGAGAGCTTCTGGTCAGCGGGGTGGTGGCACTGGGATCCTCATCTCTCCCAAGTGGACATTCTCTCTTTCTCCCCTGACCCATCTGTCTATCGCCTCCTTTGAATTCCATGCTGTCACAGTTACCAGCCCTTTCAAGCTTAACATCCTTATCATTTATCGCCCTCCAGGTTCCCTTGGAGAGTTCATCAATGAGCTTGACGCCTTGATAAGTTCCTTCCCTGAGGATGGCTCACCTCTCACAGTTCTGGGTGACTTTAACCTCCCCACGTCTACCTTTGACTCATTCCTCTCTGCCTCCCTCTTTCCACTCCTCTCCTCTTTTGACCTCACCCTCTCACCTTCCCCCCTACTCACAAGGCAGGCAATACGCTTGACCTCATCTTTACTAGATGCTGTTCTTCCACTAATCTCATTGCAACTCCCCTCCAAGTCTCCGACCACTACCTTGTATCCTTTTCCCTCTCGCTCTCATCCAACACTTCCCACTCTGCCCCTACTCGGATGGTATCGCGCCGTCCAAACCTTCGCTCTCTCTCCCCCGCTACTCTCTCCTCTTCCATCCTATCATCTCTTCCCTCTGCTCAAACCTTCTCCAACCCATCTCCTGATTCTGCCTCCTCAACCCTCCTCTCCTCCCTTTCTGCATCCTTTGACTCTCTATATCCCCTATCCTCCAGGCCGGCTCGGTCCTCCCCTCCTGCTCCGTGGCTCGACGACTCATTGCGAGCTCACAGAACAGGGCTCCGGGCAGCCGAGCGGAAATGGAGGAGAACTCGCCTCCCTGCGGACCTGGCATCCTTTCACTCCCTCCTCTCTACATTTTCCTCTTCTGTCTCTGCTGCTAAAGCCACTTTCTACCACTCAAAATTCCAAGCATCTGCCTCTAACCCTAGGAAGCTCTTTGCCACCTTCTCCTCCCTCCTGAATCCTCCTCCCCCCCCCTCCTCCCTCTCTGCGGATGACTTCGTCAACCATTTTGAAAAGAAGGTTGACAACATCCGATCCTCGTTTGCTAAGTCAAACGACACCGCTGGTTCTGCTCACACTGCCCTAACCTGTGCTTTGACCTCTTTCTCCCCTCTCTCCCCAGATGAAATCTCGCGTCTTGTGACGGCCGGCCGCCCAACAACCTGCCCGCTTGACCCTATCCCCTCCTCTCTTCTCCAGACCATTTCCGGAGACCTTCTCCCTTACCTCACCTCGCTCATCAACTCATCCTTGACCGCTGGCTACGTCCCTTCCGTCTTCAAGAGAGCGAGAGTTGCACCCCTTCTGAAAAAACCTACACTCGATCCCTCCGATGTCATCAACTACAGACCAGTATCCCTTCTTTCTTTTCTCTCCAAAACTCTTGAACGTGCCGTCCTTGGCCAGCTCTCCTGCTATCTCTCTCAGAATGACCTTCTTGATCCAAATCAGTCAGGTTTCAAGATTAGTCATTCAACTGAGACTGCTCTTCTCTGTATCACGGAGGCGCTCCGCACTGCTAAAGCTAACTCTCTCTCCTCTGCTCTCATCCTTCTAGACCTATCGGCTGCCTTTGATACTGTGAACCATCAGATCCTCCTCTCCACCCTCTCCGAGTTGGGCATCTCCGGCGCGGCCCACGCTTGGATTGTACCAGGTGGCGTGGCGAGAATCTGTCTCCTCACCACGTGCTCTCACCACTGGTGTCCCCCAGGGCTCTGTTCTAGGCCCTCTCCTATTCTCGCTATACACCAAGTCACTTGGCTCTGTCATAACCTCACATGGTCTCTCCTATCATTGCTATGCAGACGACACACAATTAATCTTCTCCTTTCCCCCTTCTGATAACCAGGTGGCGAATCGCATCTCTGCATGTCTGGCAGACATATCAGTGTGGATGACGGATCACCACCTCAAGCTGAACCTCAGCAAGACGGAGCTGCTCTTCCTCCCGGGGAAGGACTGCCCGTTCCATGATCTCGCCATCACGGTTGACAACTCCATTGTGTCCTCCTCCCAGAGCGCTAAGAACCTTGGCGTGATCCTGGACAACACCCTGTCGTTCTCAACTAACATCAAGGCGTTGGCCCGTTCCTGTAGGTTCCTGCTCTACAACATCCGCAGAGTACGACCCTGCCTCACACAGGAAGCGGCGCAGGTCCTAATCCAGGCACTTGTCATCTCCCGTCTGGATTACTGCAACTCGCTGTTGGCTGGGCTCCCTGCCTGTGCCATTAAACCCCTACAACTCATCCAGAACGCCGCAGCCCGTCTGGTGTTCAACCTTCCCAAGTTCTCTCACGTCACCCCGCTCCTCCGCTCTCTCCACTGGCTTCCAGTTGAAGCTCGCATCCGCTACAAGACCATGGTGCTTGCCTACGGAGCTGTGAGGGGAACGGCACCTCCGTACCTTCAGGCTCTGATCAGGCCCTACACCCAAACAAGGGCACTGCGTTCATCCACCTCTGGCCTGCTCGCCTCCCTACCTCTGAAGAAGTACAGTTCCCGCTCAGCCCAGTCAAAACTGTTCGCTGCTCTGGCACCCCAATGGTGGAACAAACTCCCTCACGACGCCAGGACAGCGGAGTCAATCACCACCTTCCGGAGACACCTGAAACCCCACCTCTTTAAGGAATACCTAGGATAGGATAAAGTAATCCTTCTAACCCCCCCCCCCTAAAAGATTTAGATGCACTATTGTAAAGTGGCTGTTCCACTGGATATCATAAGGTGAATGCACCAATTTGTAAGTCGCTCTGGATAAGAGCGTCTGCTAAATGACTTAAATGTAAATGTAACACAGTAGATATTTTTTTTTTTTTAATTGTACCTTTATTTAACGAGGCAAGTCAGATAAGAACAAATGTTTTATTTACAATAACGGCCTACCGGGGGAACAGTGAGTTAACTGCCTTGTTCAGGGGCAGAACGACATATTTTTACCTTGTCGCCTCGGGGATTCGATCCAGCAACCTTTCGGTTACTGACCCAACGCTCTAACCACTAGGCGACCTGCCGTCTCTACACTCTAACCACTAGGCGACCTGCCGTCTCTACACTCTAACCACTAGGCGACCTGCCGTCTCTACACTCTAACCACTAGGCGACCTGCCGTCTCTACACTCTAACCACTAGGCGACCTGCCGTCTCTACACTCTAACCACTAGGCGACCTGCCGTCTCTACACTCTAACCACTAGGCGACCTGCCGTCTCTACACTCTAACCACTAGGCGACCTGCCGTCTCTACACTCTAACCACTAGGCGACCTGCCGTCTCTACACTCTAACCACTAGGCGACCTGCCGTCTCTACACTCTAACCACTAGGCGACCTGCCGTCTCTACACTCTAACCACTAGGCTACCTGCCTCCTCTACACTCTAACCACTAGGCGACCTGCCGTCTCTACACTCTAACCACTAGGCGACCTGCCGTCTCTACACTCTAACCACTAACCACTAGGCTACCTAAAAATCACCAAACAGACACAACATAAACAGTGTGACTTTGTTCAAGCAGAGCCAAGGTAACATCCCAAATGGCAACCTATTAATTGTATAGTGCACTAGATAACAGAGCCCTATGGGCCCTGGTCTAAAGTAGTGCACTAGATAACAGAGCACTATGGGTCCTGGTCTAAAGTAGTGCACTAGATAACAGAGCACTATGGGCCCTGGTCTAAAGTAGTGCACTAGATAACAGAACACTATGGGCCCTGGTCTAAAGTAGTGCACTAGATAACAGAGCACTATGGGCCCTGGTCTAAAGTAGTGCACTAGATAACAGAGCACTATGGGCCCTGGTCTAAAGTAGTGCACTAGATAACAGAGCACTATGGGCCCTGGTCTAAAGTAGTGCACTAGATAACAGAGCATTATGGGCCCTGGTCTAAAGTAGTGCACTAGATAACAGAGCACTATGGGCCCTGGTCTAAAGTAGTGCACTAGATAACAGAGCCCTATGGGCCCTGGTCTAAAGTAGTGCACTAGATAACAGAGCACTATGGGCCCTGGCCTAAAGTAGTGCACTACAGTACATAACAGAGCCCTATGGGCCCTGGTCTAAAGTAGTGCACTAGATAACAGAGCACTATGGGCCCTGGTCTAAAGTAGTGCACTAGATAACAGAGCACTATGGGCCCTGGCCTAAAGTAGTGCACTACAGTACATAACAGAGCCCTATGGGCCCTGGTCTAAAGTAGTGCACTAGATAACAGAGCACTATGGGCCCTGGTCTAAAGTAGTGCACTAGATAACAGAGCACTATGGGCCCTGGTCTAAAGTAGTGCACTAGATAACAGAGCACTATGGGCCCTGGTCTAAAGTAGTGCACTAGATAACAGAGCACTATGGGCCCTGGTCTAAAGTAGTGCACTAGATAACAGAGCACTATGGGCCCTGGTCTAAAGTAGTGCACTAGATAACAGAGCACTATGGGCCCTGGTCTAAAGTAGTGCACTAGATAACAGAGCCCTATGGGCCCTGGTCTAAAGTAGTGCACTAGATAACAGAGCCCTATGGGGCCTGGTCTAAAGTAGTGCACTAGATAACAGAGCACTATGGGCCCTGGCCTAAAGTAGTGCACTACAGTACATAACAGAGCCCTATGGGCCCTGGTCTAAAGTAGTGCACTAGATAACAGAGCACTATGGGAACTGGTCTAAAGTAGTGCACTAGATAACAGAGCCCTATGGGCCCTGGTCTAAAGTAGTGCACTAGATAACAGAGCACAATGGGCCCTGGTCTAAAGTAGTGCACTAGATAACAGAGCACAATGGGTCCTGGTCTAAAGTAGTGCACTTGATAACAGAGCACTATGGGCCCTGGTCTAAAGTAGTGCACTAGATAACAGAGCCCTATAGGCCCTGGTCTAAAGTAGTGCACTGCATATACCACCCTGTACCCCACTGCTGGCTTGCCTCTGAAGCTAAGCAGGGTTGGTCCTGGTCGGTCCCTGGATGGGAGACCAGATGCTCCTGGAAGTGGTGTTGGAGGGCCAGTAGGAGGCACTCTTTCCTCTGGTCTAAAAAATATCCCAATGCCCCAGGGCAGTGATTAGGGACATTACCCTGTGTAGGGTGCTGTCTTTCAGATGGGACGTTAAACGAGTGTCTTGACTCTCTGTGGTCACTAAAGATCCCATGGTACTTATCTTAAGAGTAGGGTGTTAACCCTGGTGTCCTGACTCTCTGTGGTCACTAAAGATCCCATGGTACTTATCTTAAGAGTAGGGTGTTAACCCTGGTGTCCTGACTCTCTGTGGTCACTAAAGATCCCATGGTACTTATCGTAAGAGTAGGGTGTTAACCCTGGTGTCCTGACTCTCTGTGGTCACTAAAGATCCCATGGTACTTATCTTAAGAGTAGGGTGTTAACCCTGGTGTCCTGACTCTCTGTGGTCCCTAAAGATCCCATGGTACTTATCGTAAGAGTAGGGGTGTTAACCCCGGTGTCCTGGCTAAAGTCCCAATCTGGTCCTCATACCATCACGGTCACATAATCATCCCCAGCTTACAATTGACTCATTCATCCCCCTCTCCCCTGTAACTATTCCCCAGGTTGTTGCTGTAAATGAGAATGTGTTCTCAGTCAACATACCTAAAGGAGAGCACTATATAGGGTCTAAAGGAGTGCACTATATAGGGTCTAAAGGAGTGCACTATATAGGTTCTAAAGGAGTGCACTATATAGGGTCTAAAGGAGTGCACTATATAGGGAATAGGGTCTAAAGGAGTGCACTATATAGGGTCTAAAGGAGTGCACTATATAGGGAATAGGGTCTAAAGGAGTGCACTATATAGGGTTCCATTTGGGACACAGTCTATGGTGTCAATTTAGCATTTTCCCCACGAGTGGAAGCTGATCCTAGATCTGTACCCAAGGGAAACGTCCACACAGAGTAATGAACCCAGTACTCACCCTCCAGAGCAGCCCAGGCCAGTAGCCTGTCTCGGAGCCCCCTCTCCTGGCTGCAGCCCTGTCCATACAGCTCTAGCAGGCTCAGAGCCCTGCACAGGTCCCGAGAGGCCAGGGCCTGCTGGAAGGCTTCCATAGCCACAGCCTGGGCAGATGTCCCCTGAGGGCCCGACAGGAGCAAAACCACCAGGGGTTTACCACAGAGGGCTGCCCCAAGACCTCCACCATCTACACACACAGAGAGAGAGAGAGAGAGAAAACGTGGTAGTTGCTGTGAATGTTAAAGCACATTTCCACCATTATTACTGATGCCTTATTGCTGTTGGTCCCACCAACTGGATCTGTGCTTTGGTAAAGTGGGTGGGGTTATATCCTGCCTGGTTGGCCCTGTCTGGGGGTATCGTCGGTCAGGGCCACAGTGTCCCGACCCCCCCAGCATCTATGCACGGGGGGGCTAGGGACTGTCTATCCTATTTGGTGAAATTCTCCTTCTCCTGTCTGTCTGGTATCCTGTGTGAACTTAAGTATGCTCCCTCTAATATGCTCTGTCTCTCGCTCTGTCTGTCTGTCTGTCTCTCGCTCTGTCTGTCTGTCTGTCTCTCGCTCTGTCTGTCTGTCTCTCGCTCTGGCTGTCTGTCTCTCGCTCTGGCTGTCTGTCTCTCGCTCTGGCTGTCTGTCTCTCGCTCTGGCTGTCTGTCTCTCGCTCTGGCTGTCTGTCTCTCGCTCTGGCTGTCTGTCTCTCGCTCTTCCCCACACTTGCCGTCTCAACTTCTGAATGCTTGGACTATGAAAAGCCAACTGACATTTAATCCTGAGGTGCTGACCTGTTACACCCTCTACAACCACTGTGATTATAAATTTGACCCTGCTGGTCATCTATGAACATCTTGAAGAACAATCTAGCCTTAATGGCCATGTACTCTTATAATCTCCATCCGGCACAGCCAGAAGAGGACTGGCCACCCCTCAGAGCCTGGTTCTTCTCTAAGTTTCTTCCTAGGTTCCAGCCTTTCTAGGGAGTTTTTCCTAGCCACCGTGCTTCTACATCGGCATTGCTTGCTGTTTCGGATTTTAGTCTGGGTTTCTGTATAAGCATTTGGTGACATCTGCGGGTTTTAAAAAGGGCTTTATAAATACATTTGATTTGATCTGAACGATTTGGGGCACTGGTCAGTTAGGCTAGTAGACTGGAATTACTACTAGCCCGGGTGACATTCTCTATATCCAGGGGTCCAAAATCTGTGCTGTCGAGCTAGTCTGGCTAATGTTCTACTAGCCTGGTCTCAAAAGTGCTAGCCGCTGGCTAACGTTCTGCTAGCCAGCCGCTGGCTAACGTTCTGCTAGCCAGCCGCTGGCTAACGTTCTGCTAGCCAGCCGCTGGCTAACGTTCTGCTAGCCAGCCGCTGGCTAACGTACATGCATTGAACTGCATCCATCTATTCTGCCAACAGCGCCTTAGTGTACATCATGGAATGTGGAGTCAAAATATAACCTATTTTTAAAACCTCTTATAAAGAATAAACTTGGAATTTGATATTTTTGACTGATATTAATGATTGTCTGTTGCATATCTGCAAAGTAGTTAAAACGCTGTCAAGTTCACTTTAAGCAGGGAGTCATGCGGAGAATAGGATCTCTATCGCGGATGAGCCCTGCATGAAGACATCAATAAACAATAATTACACTGTACATATCTACATACACACATCAAATTACACAATACATATGTACAGTGGGGCAAAAAGGTATTTAGTCAGCCACCAATTGTGCAAGTTCTCCCACTTAAAAAGATGAGAGGCCTGTAATTTTCATCATAGGTACACTTCAACTATGACAGACAAAATGAGAAAAATAAATTCCAGAAAATCACATTGTAGGATTTTTAATGAATTTATTTGCAAATTATGGTGGAAAATAAGTATTTGGTCAATAACAAAAGTTTCTCAATACTTTGTTATAAACCCTTTGTTTAGTGGCTGACTAAATACTTTTTTACACCACTGTATATACACAATACCTTAAAACACAAAACAATCTTACCTCCACCACCGGCTCCATCCTCCCCAGCCCCCAGCGAAGTACCCAGGACAGGCTGAACCATGGCCCCCAGGTAGGCCCTCAGGATGGGGAAGTCTCTAAGCAGGTTTTCCCCCTCCCTGGAGATCTGCTCCCCGTCCAGCACGCACTCTTTACGCCCCCCGCCCCGGAACACCAGCCAACCGGACGGCTGTACCCGGGCAGCACCTCTTGGACTGACACTTAGACACGCAAGGGTGGCCAGGAGAGGGGAGCGGGCTTTGAGGAAGGACAGGGCTGATGGTGTGAGGAGAAAAGAGGAGGAAGAGGAAGTTGGTCGTGAAGGTGAAAGAGAAGAGGACAAGATGAGGATGGGAGGTGTAGTTGCTCGGAGGTCCTCCATCGAGGGCGAGCCTTCAGATTCAGAGCTGGGGGAATAGGACTGAGGCTCAGTGATGCCCAGCATTGACATGTGTTCCTGGGTCTGTAGTTGTAGCAGAGCTGCCAGGCTGGCAGTCCTAAACACCCCTTCCCCTGGTCCGGTCTGTCCTTGCCCCTGCCCACCCTCTCCCCCGGAACAAGGATCTCCCCCAGAACCAGCCTCTCCCCCGGTACCAGCCTCTCTCCTGGGGCTAGGTTCCCTCTCTGGTTCGGGGCACCAGTCCCACAAAGGCAGAGCCTCACAGCAGCGCTGCACGATCACCTGCTGGACACTCAGACGCAGACCCTCCTGCTGCAACAGAGACAAAACTCTAGAGAGAGAGAGAGAGAGAGAGAGAGAGAGAGAGAGAGAGAGAGACAGAGAGAGAGACAGAGAGAGAGACAGAGAGAGAGACAGAGAGAGAGACAGAGAGAGAGACAGAGAGAGAGACAGAGAGAGAGACAGAGAGAGAGACAGAGAGAGAGACAGAGAGAGAGACAGAGAGAGAGACAGAGAGAGACAGAGAGAGAGACAGAGAGAGAGACAGAGAGAGAGACAGAGAGACAGAGAGAGACAGAGAGAGACAGAGAGAGAGAGAGAGAGAGAGAGAGAGAGAGAGAGACAGAGAGAGATAGAGAGAGAGACAGAGAGAGAGACAGAGAGAGAGACAGAGAGAGAGACAGAGAGAGAGACAGAGAGAGACAGAGAGAGAGACAGAGAGAGAGACAGAGAGAGAGACAGAGAGACAGAGAGAGAGACAGAGAGAGACAGAGAGAGACAGAGACAGAGAGAGAGAGAGAGAGACAGAGAGAGAGACAGAGAGAGACAGAGAGAGACAGAGAGAGACAGAGAGAGACAGAGAGAGAGAGACAGAGAGAGACAGAGAGAGACAGAGAGAGGGGGTAACAGGGGGAGGGACAGGATGTTAGTGGAATGGCACACACAAAATATAACAGTAGGATGTAGAATGAAATGCACTCGTTCCTATTACAACAAGAAACACAAACTCATTGTGCTGAAATCGTTTGAATTCAGTGAATGAAAGGGCATGAAATATACTTGTGCTACTGCCTCTAAACCAGGGTTCCCATGACGAGTAGAGGTGGGTGTGTATCTACCTGTCAGGAGACACCTGTCTATCAAACAGCAGGTGAGAGAGGAGCTGAGATGGGGCCTGGAGGAGTACCAGGAGAGGGTTGCCCAACTTCACCTCACTGCTTTGGTCTGAGAAGAGACGCAGAGATTGAATACACACCGAGAGTACAAAACATTAAGAACACCTGCTCTTTCCATGACAGACTGACCAGGTTAATCTAGATGAAAGCTATGATCCCTTATTGATGTCACTTGTTAAATCCATTTCAATCCGTGTAGATGAAGGGGAGGAGTCAGGTGGTTAAAGAAGGATTTTTAAGCCTTGAGAAAATTGAGACATGGATTGTGTCTGTGTGCCATTCAGAGGGTGAATGGGGAAGACAAAAGATTAAAGTGTCTTTTGAACGGGGTTTGGTAGTAGGTGCCAGGAACCAGTGTGTCAAGAACTGCAACGCTGCTGGGTTTTTCACACTCAACAGTTTCCTGTGTGTATCAAGAACGGTCCACCACCCAAAGGACATCCAGCCAACTTGACACAACGGTGGGAAGCATTGGAGTCAACATGGACCAGCATCCCTGTGGAACGCTTTCAACACCTTGTAGAGTCCATAACCCGACGAATTGAGGCTGTTCTGAGAGCAAAACGGTGTGCAACTCAATATTAGAAATGTGTACATTATTCAGTGTATATTGTATTTAAAAAGGTCACATTCACAATAAGGGAAACAGCACTGTTCGCCCCAGTGCCTTTGTTATTGTTTTGTTGTTGAAACAGAAGAGAAACAGAGGAGAAACAGAGGAGAAACAGAGGAGAAACAGAAGAGAAACAGAAGAGAAACGGAGGCGAAACGGAGGCGAAACAGAGGAGAAACGGAGGAGAAACGGAGGAGAAACAGAGGAGAAACGGAAGAGAAACGGAGGAGAAACGGAGGAGAAACGGAGGAGAAACGGAGGAGAAACGGAGGAGAAACAGAGGAGAAACAGACAGTAGAGTAAAATACAATTCTGTTTCTATTCTGCTGTTTTATCGCATGTGCAAAGATGCCCGAGATTATTTTTTTTTTAAAACTGTTACAAGAGCAATTTGAGTTAAGTGCATTGCTCAAGGGCACATCGTCAGATTTTTTTCACCTAGTCGTCTCGGGGATTCGAACCGACAACCTTTCAGTTACTGGCACCAATGCTCGTAACTGCAAGGCTTCCTGCCGCTGCTCCTTGCTTAGCGAATACCACTTCCTCCCAATTCGGGCACATACCCTGGCTCCGACCCGGGACCTCGGGACGGAGGGGGACGGAGGGGGACAGAGGGAAACGGAGGGAGACGGAGGGGGACGGAGGGAGGCGGAAGCAGACGGAGGGAGACTAGGGGGACA
Source organism: Salvelinus alpinus (assembly GCF_045679555.1). Lineage (NCBI taxonomy): Eukaryota > Metazoa > Chordata > Actinopteri > Salmoniformes > Salmonidae > Salvelinus > Salvelinus alpinus. Next base: position 2,038,244 of record NC_092119.1, read on the forward strand.
GAGGGTTAGGAGATGTTAGAAAAGGGGAGGGACATTTTTATTTGGCCATAGGTCTGTTGATGTTACATATTAAGTTAGCTTTTTTGCTTTATGTCCATTTCAAACTGAAGTCATACAGTAAGTATATCCTTTCACAACTACACGTGATCCGTCCTCCCTTAAGAGTCTCTGCCATTCAAAAGCTAGCGCTTCAGCATGGAGTACCTTTTGCTACACACACACACACACACACACACACACACACACACACACACACACACACACACACACACACACACACACACACACACACACACACACACACACACACACACACACACACTTTCATATGGGTGGCCCCAAGCGCGAATCAAACCCATGACGTTACAAGGGCCATGCTCTACCAACTGACCCACACCAGGTAAACACACTCACCTTCACATCCCAGGCTGCGTATTAACACTGAAGCCAGCGTGTTGACGTAGTCTACGAAGCTCCTCATGTAGTCTGGCCTGCAGGGGGCGCCCTGGGGCTCGGTGGGACACAGCTGGTCCACGGAACGCAGCAACTGCTTCATGGAGGAACGGACCGGGTGGGATTCCAACTCCGACGGCTTCAGACTGGCCTGCTCTACCAGGGCTGTTAGGAGGGCACCAGCAGCAGGACTATCCACTACAGAGACACAACACATTATACACTTAGTTATACACTAACCCTAGGCCCCTAACCCTAGCCCCCTAACCCTAGGCCCCTAGCCCCCTAACCCTAGCCCCCTAACCCTCTAACCCTAGGCCCCTAACCCTAGCCCCCTAACCCTAGCCCCCTAACCCTAGCCCCCTAACCCTCTAACCCTAGGCCCCTAACCCTAGCTCCCTAACCCTAGCTCCCTAACCCTAGGCCCCTAACCCTAGGCCCCTAGCCCCCTAACCCTAGGCCCCTAGCCCCCTAACCCTAGGCCCCTAACCCTAGGCCCCTAACCCTAGGCCCCTAACCTAGCCAGGGTCTGTAACGGACCTGTGGTGCTAACCTAGCCAGGGTCTGTGGTGCTAACCTAGCTGGGACCTGTGGTGCTAACCTAGCCAGGGTCTGTGGTGCTAACCTAGCCAGGGTCTGTGGTGCTAACCTAGCCAGGAGCTGTGGTGCTAACCTAGCCAGGAGCTGTGGTGCTAACCTAGCCAGGACCTGTGGTGCTAACCTAGCCAGAGTCTGTGACAGACCTGTGGTGCTAACCTAGCCAGGACCTGTGGTGCTAACCTAGCCAGAGTCTGTAACGAACCTGTGGTGCTAACCTAGCCAGGACCTGTGGTGCTAACCTAGCCAGGGTCTGTAACGGACCTGTGGTGCTAACCTAGCCAGGACCTGTGGTGCTAACCTAGCCAGGGTCTGTAACGGACCTGTGGTGCTAACCTAGCCAGGACCTGTGGTGCTAATCTAGCCAGGGCTGTAACTAACCTGTGATGTTTGTAGCGGTGGCCCGGGGCAGCAAGGTGATATATACCTGTGGTTTCTGTAGTGGTGGCCCGGGGCAGCAAGGTGATATATACCTGTGGTTTCTGTAGTGGTGGCCCGGGGCAGCAAGGTGATATATACCTGTGGTTTCTGTAGCGGTGGACAGGGTCTGCAGGGTGATCTCTAGGTGCTGTGCCAGGCTCAGTCGGGTAGCGATGCCCTCCTCACTCAGCACAGGGTGGCAGCACAGCAACACTTCCTGTATGCAGCAGCCTAAAGGACTGGCCACAACGTGGTCCTCCACAATGGATTCTAGAATGAACACAGCAGGCAGGGAGATAGAGAGAGACACTGAACATGAACTCTCAACTCTTCTGTCTGAAAATCCAGACCCGTTTTGTGTTAACCCTTTACACTCTTGGGAATTGGCCTTTATGGATAGGGCTAAATTGAAACAGCAAAAGTTGCCCAATTAGCAGGAGGGATGGGGGGGGGGGGCAACTTCTTGTCTCGTGAGATGCTCAAGTTCAGAACGTCTGTCACTCAAAACCCAAACTGACGTCATGTACAGCCTGTTACTGTACTATGTACAAATGTAGGCGTTTATCAGTGTCCAAATGTGCCATGTAGAGGGCTAACATTCTACAACTTGTCCTCTGTGCCATGTAGAGGGCTAACATCCCACAACTTGTCCTCTGTGCCATGTAGAGGGCTAACATCCCACAGCTTGTACTCTGTTCCATGTAGAGGGCTAACATCCCACTCCTTGTACTCTGTTCCATGTAGAGGGCTAACATCCCCCTCCTTGTACTCTGTTCCACGTAGAGGGCTAACATCCCACAATTTGTCCTCTGTGCCATGTAGAGGGCTAACATCCCACACCTTGTACTCTGTTCCACGTAGAGGGCTAACATCCCACACCTTGTACTCTGTGCCATGCCATGTAGTGGTTGACATGGAGAGAAATGACAGCACTAACAGACTGGTACCCAGGCTCTGTGCATATTCAGATCATGGTCACCCATGTTTTTACATTGTGAGAGAGATTGGCTAGCTAAGATGTCCAATGTATTTTCATTATATAAGGCAAATAAACGTATGACTTGTTTTAATGCAGTAGTGTTCACCTGTCTTGGCGGGGCCCTTGTTGTTGCCACTATGACTGGCTGTGTGACTGAGGATCTTGCCCATCTGTTGGAGCACCGCAGGAAACCCTCGGATGCCCTCAGCGTGTTTCACATTGGGTTCCACCCTCAGTCCTGAGGGACGGAGAGACAACAAGGTTAGAAAGGGATCCACTATGTCTCTTGAGGAAAGGGGGACGGAGGGGGACTAGGGAGACGGAGGGGACTAGGGAGACGGAGGGGGACTAGGGAGACGGAGGGGGACGGAGGGGGACTAGGGAGACGGAGGGGGACTAGGGAGACGGAGGGGGACGGTGAGGACGGAGGGGGACTAGGGAGACGGAGGGGGACTAGGGGGACGGAGGGGGACTAGGGAGACGGAGGGGGACTAGGGAGACGGAGGTGGACTAGGGAGACGGAGGTGACTAGGGAGACGGAGGGGGACTAGGGAGACGGAGGGGACTAGGGAGACGGAGAGGGACTAGGGAGACGGAGGGGACTAGGGAGACGGAGGGGACGGAGAGGGACTAGGGAGACGGAGGGGACTAGGGAGACGGAGGGGACTAGGGAGACGGAGGGGACGGAGGGAGACGGAGAGGGACTAGGGAGACGGAGGGGACTAGGGAGACGGAGGGGACTAGGGAGACGGAGGGGACGGAGGGAGACGGAGGGGACGGAGGGAGACGGAGAGGGACTAGGGAGACGGAGGGGACTAGGGAGACGGAGGGGACTAGGGAGACGGAGGGGACTAGGGAGACGGAGGGGACTAGGGAGACGGATGGGACGGAGAGAGACGGAGAGGGACTAGGGAGACGGAGGGGACTAGGGAGACGGAGGGGACTAGGGAGACGGAGGGGGACTAGGGAGACGGAGGGGACTAGGGAGACGGAGGGGACTAGGGAGACGGAGGGGACTAGGGAGACGGAGGGGACTAGGGAGACGGAGGGGGACTAGGGAGACGGAGGGGGACTAGGGAGACGGAGGGGACTAGGGAGACGGAGGGGGACTAGGGAGACGGAGGGGGATTAGGGGGACGGAGGGGGATACCCTCAGCGTGTTTCACATTGGGTTCCACCCTCAGGCCTGAGGGACGGAGAGATAACAAGGTTAGAAAGGGATCCACTATGTCTCTTGAGGAAAGGGGGACGGAGGGGGACTAGGGGGACAGACGGGACTAGGGAGACGGAGGAGACTAGGGAAACGGAGGGGGACTAGGGGGAAGTGGGACGGAGGGGACTAGGGGGACGGAGGAGACTAGGGGGACGGAGGAGACTAGGGGGACGGAGGGGACAGACGGGACTAGGGAGACGGAGGAGACTAGGGAAACGGAGGGGGACTAGGGGGAAGTGGGACGGAGGGGACTAGGGGGACGGAGGGTTAGGGAGATGGACGTTAGAAAAGGGGAGGGACATTTTATTTGGCCATAGGTCTGTTGATGTTACATATTAAGTTAGCTTTTTTTAGCATCCAATTTCCCCACTGTACCCTACCCCTCCCCACTCTACCCTACCCCTCCCACTGTACCCCACTCCACCCTACCCCTCCCACTGTACCCCACTCTACCCTACCCCTCCCACTGTACCCCACTCTACCCTACCCCTCCCCACTCTACCCTACCCCTCCCACTGTACCCCACTCTACCCTACCCCTCCCACTGTACCCCACTCTACCCTACCCCTCCCACTGTACCCCACTCTACCCTACCCCTCCCATTGTACCTCACTCTACCCTACCCCTCCCACTGTACCCCACTCTACCCTACCCCTCCCACTGTACCCCACTCTACCCTACCCCTCCCCACTCTACCCTACCCCTCCCACTGTACCCCACTCTACCCTACCCCTCCCACTGTACCCCACTCTACCCTACCCCTCCCCACTCCACCCTACCCCTCCCCACTGTACCCTCCCCACTGTACCCCCACTCTACCCTACCCCTCCCCACTCTACCCTACCCCTCCCCCACCCTACCCCTCCCCACTCTACCCTACCCCTCCCCACTGCACCCTCCCCACTGTACCCCACCCTACCCTACCCCTCCCCACTGCACCCTCCCCACTGTACCCCACTCTACCCTACCCCTCCCCACTGTACCCCACTCTACCCTACCCCTCCCCACTGTACCCGCCCCACTGTACCCCACTCTACCCTACCCCTCCCCACTGCACCCTCCCCACTCCCCACCCCATCCTACCCCAACCCATCCTATCCCACTCTACCCTATCCTGTACCCCACCCTACCCAACCCCACCCCACCGTACCCCACCCCCTCCACCTACCCCTTCCCTCCAGGCTGCTGTGTAGCCGTCTCTCCGCCGTGTCCAGTAGCTGTCTAGAGGTCTTCCACAGCTGGCAGTGACAGCAGGCCAGGTCGAAGGCAGCCATGGCAGGGGGGCTGAGCTCCTCCAGGAGGGTGTGCAGGAGGCCTGTCCCTGGGGGGTCCAGGACACAGCGGCCCAGCCAGTAGCCCTCCTCCAGAGACGGAACGGGGCGACCAGGGGTGGAGAGGAGGCGGTCTGCCACATCAGAGACGGAATAGAATGCCATGCCTAACGAGAGACAGGGAGTCAGCCTCTAACCTCACCGCTACACAGACAGGGAGTCAGCCTCTAACCCCACCGCTACAGACAGACAGGGAGTCAGCCTCTAACCCCACCGCCAAAGACAGTCAGGGAGTCAGCCTCTAACCCCACCGCTACAGACAGTCTCTAACCCTAACTCTACAGACAGGGAGTCAGCCTCTAACCCCACCGCTACAGAAAGCCTCTAACCCCACCTCTACAGACAGGGAGTCAGCCTCTAACCTCACCTCTACAGACAGGGAGTCAGCCTCTAACCCCACCGCTACAGACATCCTCTAACCTCACCTCTAAAGACAGACAGGGAGTCAGCGTCTAACCCCACCTCTACAGACAGCCTCTAACCCCACCGCTACAGACAGACAGGGAGTCAGCCTCTAACCACACCTCTACAGACAGTCAGCCTCTAACCCCAACTCTACAGACAGACAGTCAGCCTCTAACCCCAACTCTACAGACAGACAGTCAGCCTCTAACCCCACCTCTACAGACAGTCAGCCTCTAACCCCACCTCTACAGACAGTCAGCCTCTAACCCCAACTCTACAGACAGTCAGCCTCTACCCCCAACTCTACAGACAGACAGCCTTTACCCTCAACTCTACAGACAGACAGCCTCTACCCCCACCTCTACAGACAGCCTCTACCCCCAACTCTAGACAGATAGCCACTAAACCCCACCTCTACAGACAGACAGCCTCTAACCCCAACTCTACAGACAGACAGCCTCTACCCCCAACTCTACAGATAGACAGTCAGCCTCTACCCCCAACTCTACAGACAGTCAGCCTCTACCACCAACTCTACAGACAGACAGCCTCTACCCTCAACTCTACAGACAGACAGCCTCTAACCCCAACTCTACAGACAGACAGCCTCTAACCCCAACTCTACAGACAGACAGCCTCTACCCCCACCTCTACAGACAGACAGCCTCTACCCCCAACTCTACAGACAGACAGCCTCTAACCCCAACTCTACAGTCAGCCTCTAACCCCAACTCTACAGACAGATAGCCACTAAACCCCACCTCTACAGACAGACATCCTCTAACCCCAACTCTACAGACAGACAGCCTCTACCCCCACCTCTACAGACAGACAGCCTCTAACCCCAACTCACAGACAGCCTCTAACCCCAACTCTACAGACAGACAGCCTCTAACCCCAACTCTACAGACAGTCAGCCTCTACCCCCACCTCTACAGACAGACAGCCTCTACCCCCACCTCTACAGACAGACAGCCTCTAACCCCAACTCTACAGACAGACAGCCTCTAACCCCAACTCTACAGACAGACAGCCTCTAACCCCAACTCTACAGACAGTCAGCCTCTACCCCCACCTCTACAGACAGACAGCCTCTACCCCCACCTCTACAGACAGACAGCCTCTACCCCCACCTCTACAGACAGATAGCCTCTACCCCCACCTCTACAGACAGACAGCCTCTAAGCCCACCTCTACAGACAGACAGCCTCTAATCCCAACTCTACAGACAGCCAGCCTCTAATCCCAACTCTACAGACAGACAGCCTCTAATCCCAACTCTACAGACAGACAGCCTCTAATCCCAACTCTACAGACAGACAGCCTCTAATCCCAACTCTACAGACAGACAGCCTCTAATCCCAACTCTACAGACAGCCTCTAACCCCAACTCTACAGACAGCCTCTAACCCCAACTCTACAGACAGCCTCTAACCAACTCTACAGACAGCCTCTAACCAACTCTACAGACAGCCTCTAACCCCAACTCTACAGACAGCCTCTAACCCCAACTCTACAGACAGCCTCTAACCCCAAGCCTCTAACCCCAACTCTACAGACAGCCTCTAACCCCAACTCTACAGACAGACAGTCAGCCTCTAACCCCAACTCTACAGACAGACAGTCAGCCTCTAACCCCACCTCTACAGACAGACAGTCTGCCTCTAACCCCACCTCTACAGACAGTCAGCCTCTAACCCCAACTCTAGACAGTCAGCCTCTAACCCCAACTCTAGACAGCCAGCCTCTAACCCCAACTCTACAGACAGTCAGCCTCTAACCCCAACTCTACAGACAGTCAGCCTCTAACCCCAACTCTACAGACAGTCAGCCTCTAACCCCAACTCTACAGACAGTCAGCCTCTAATCCCAACTCTACAGACAGACAGCCTCTAACCCCACCTCTACAGACAGTCAGCCTCTAACCCCACCTCTACAGACAGACAGTCAGCCTCTAACCCCACCTCTACAGACAGTCAGCCTCTAACCCCAACTCTACAGACAGTCAGCCTCTAACCCCAACTCTACAGACAGTCAGCCTCTAACCCCAACTCTACAGACAGTCAGCCTCTAACCCCAACTCTACAGACAGTCAGCCTCTAATCCCAACTCTACAGTCAGCCTCTAATCCCAACTCTACAGACAGTCAGCCTCTAATCCCAACTCTACAGACAGTCAGCCTCTAATCCCAACTCTACAGACAGTCAGCCTCTAATCCCAACTCTACAGACAGACAGCCTCTAACCCCAACTCTACAGACAGACAGCCTCTAACCCTAACTCTACAGACAGACAGCCTCTAACCCCAACTCTACAGTTAGCCTCTAACCCCAACTCTACAGACAGACAGCCTCTAACCCCAACTCTACAGACAGACAGCCTCTAACCCCAACTCTACAGACAGACAGCCTCTACCCCCACCTCTACAGACAGACAGCCTCTACCCCCACCTCTACAGACAGACAGCCTCTAACCCCACCTCTACAGACAGACAGACTCTACCCCCACCTCTACAGACAGACAGCCTCTACCCCCACCTCTAGACAGCCTCTACCCCCAACTCTACAGACAGACAGCCACTAACCCCACCTCTACAGACAGACAGCCTCTAACCCCAACTCTACAGACAGACAGCCTCTAATCCCAACTCTACAGCCAGCCTCTAATCCCAACTCTACAGACAGACAGCCTCTAATCCCAACTCTACAGACAGACAGCCTCTAACCCCAACTCTACAGACAGACAGCCTCTAACCCCAACTCTACAGACAGACAGCCTCTAACCCCAACTCTACAGACAGCCTCTAACCCCAACTCTACAGACAGCCTCTAACCCCAACTCTACAGACAGCCTCTAACCCCAACTCTACAGACAGCCTCTAACCCCAACTCTACAGACAGTCAGCCTCTAACCCCAACTCTACAGACAGTCAGCCTCTAACCCCAACTCTACAGACAGTCAGCCTCTAACCCCAACTCTACAGACAGTCAGCCTCTACCCCCAACTCTACAGATAGACAGCCTCTACCCCCAACTCTACAGATAGACAGTCAGCCTCTACCCCCAACTCTACAGACAGTCAGCCTCTACCACCAACTCTACAGACAGACAGCCTCTACCCTCAACTCTACAGACAGACAGCCTCTAACCCCACCTCTACAGACAGTCAGCCTCTAACCCCAACTCTACAGACAGTCAGCCTCTAACCCCAACTCTACAGACAGTCAGCCTCTAACCCCAACTCTACAGACAGTCAGCCTCTAATCCCAACTCTACAGTCAGCCTCTAATCCCAACTCTACAGACAGTCAGCCTCTAATCCCAACTCTACAGACAGTCAGCCTCTAATCCCAACTCTACAGACAGTCAGCCTCTAATCCCAACTCTACAGACAGTCAGCCTCTAATCCCAACTCTACAGACAGTCAGCCTCTAATCCCAACTCTACAGACAGACAGCCTCTAACCCCAACTCTACAGACAGACAGCCTCTAACCCTAACTCTACAGACAGACAGCCTCTAACCCCAACTCTACAGTCAGCCTCTAACCCCAACTCTACAGAAAGCCTCTAACCCCAACTCTACAGACAGACAGCCTCTAACCCCAACTCTACAGACAGACAGCCTCTACCCCACCTCTACAGACAGACAGCCTCTACCCCCACCTCTACAGACAGACAGCCTCTAACCCCACCTCTACAGACAGACAGACTCTACCCCCACCTCTACAGACAGACAGCCTCTACCCCCACCTCTACAGACAGCCTCTACCCCCAACTCTACAGACAGACAGCCACTAACCCCACCTCTACAGACAGACAGCCTCTAACCCCAACTCTAGACAGACAGCCTCTAACCCCAACTCTAGACAGACAGCCTCTAACCCCAACTCTACAGTCAGCCTCTAACCCCAACTCTACAGTCAGCCTCTAACCCCAACTCTAGACAGACAGCCTCTACCCCCACCTCCACAGACAGACAGCCTCTACCCCCACCTCTACAGACAGATAGCCACTAAACCCCACCTCTACAGACAGACAGCCTCTAACCCCACCTCTACAGACAGACAGCCTCTAATCCCAACTCTACAGCCAGCCTCTAATCCCAACTCTACAGACAGACAGCCTCTAATCCCAACTCTACAGACAGACAGCCTCTAACCCCAACTCTACAGACAGACAGCCTCTAACCCCAACTCTACAGACAGACAGCCTCTAACCCCAACTCTACAGACAGCCTCTAACCCCAACTCTACAGACAGCCTCTAACCCCAACTCTAGACAGCCTCTAACCCCAACTCTACAGACAGCCTCTAACCCCAACTCTACAGACAGTCAGCCTCTAACCCCAACTCTACAGACAGTCAGCCTCTAACCCCAACTCTACAGACAGTCAGCCTCTAACCCCAACTCTACAGACAGTCAGCCTCTAACCCCAACTCTACAGACAGACAGTCAGCCTCTAACCCCACCTCTACAGACAGACAGTCAGCCTCTAACCCCACCTCTACAGACAGTCAGCCTCTAACCCCAACTCTACAGACAGACAGTCTCTAACCCCACCTCTACAGTCAGCCTCTAATCCCAACTCTACAGACAGACAGCCTCTACCCCCACCTCTACAGTCAGCCTCTAACCCCAACTCTACAGTCAGCCTCTAACCCCAACTCTACAGTCAGCCTCTAACCCCAACTCTACAGTCAGCCTCTAACCCCAACTCTACAGTCAGCCTCTACCCCCAACTCTACAGACAGACAGCCTCTAATCCCAACTCTACAGCCAGCCTCTAACCCCAACTCTACAGTCAGTCTCTAACCCCAACTCTACAGACAGACAGCCTCTAACCCCACCTCTACAGACAGACAGCCTCTACCCCCACCTCTACAGACAGACAGCCTCTACCCCCACCTCTACAGACAGCCTCTACCCCCAACTCTACAGACAGATAGCCACTCAACCCCACCTCTACAGACAGACAGCCTCTACCCCCACCTCTACAGACAGCCTCTACCCCCAACTCTACAGACAGACAGCCTCTACCCCCACCTCTAGACAGACAGCCTCTACCCCCACCTCTACAGACAGCCTCTACCCCCAACTCTACAGACAGATAGCCACTCAACCCCACCTCTACAGACAGACAGCCTCTACCCCCACCTCTACAGACAGCCTCTACCCCCAACTCTACAGACAGACAGCCTCTACCCCCACCTCTAGACAGACAGCCTCTACCCCCACCTCTACAGACAGCCTCTACCCCCAACTCTACAGACAGATAGCCACTAAACCCCACCTCTACAGACAGACAGCCTCTACCCCCACCTCTACAGACAGCCTCTACCCCCAACTCTACAGACAGACAGCCTCTAATCCCAACTCTACAGCCAGCCTCTAACCCCAACTCTACAGTCAGTCTCTAACCCCAACTCTACAGACAGACTCTACCCCCAACTCTACAGACAGACTCTACCCCCAACTCTACAGACAGATAGCCACTAAACCCCACCTCTACAGAAAGACAGCCTCTAACCCCACCTCTACAGACAGACAGCCTCTAACCCCAACTCTACAGTCAGTCTCTAACCCCAACTCTACAGACAGACAGCCTCTAACCCCAACTCTACAGACAGACAGCCTCTAACCCCAACTCTACAGACAGTCATCCTCTAACCCCAACTCTACAGACAGTCAGCCTCTAACCCCAACTCTACAGACAGTCAGCCTCTAACCCCAACTCTACAGACAGTCAGCCTCTAACCCCAACTCTACAGACAGTCAGCCTCTAACCCCAACTCTACAGACAGCCTCTAACCCCAACTCTACAGACAGTCAGCCTCTAATCCCAACTCTACAGACAGTCAGCCTCTAATCCCAACTCTACAGTCAGCCTCTAACCCCAACTCTACAGACAGCCTCTAACCCCAACTCTACAGACAGCCTCTAACCCCAACTCTACAGACAGCCTCTAACCCCAACTCTACAGACAGCCTCTAACCCACACTTGACAGAGACACACAGATCTATATAGAGTAGAAGGACTTACCTAACAGAGAGTATAAATGAGTTACAGTTATCACACATGATAAAGAGGACCTTCACAAAGTAAAAGCACCTAAATAACCGTCCTATCAATGAGAACCAAGCAGTCTTGTGTTAGACAGGTGAGATGTGATGTGGGAGACAACAGATACACAGGAACGTCTGGTTCTGGGAACGTTTTATTATGATCGTGTGGAATTGTTTTTGCTTCAATCGTACTTGATTGTTTCTCTTCAGTTGGCTGCCCTGACCGTTAAGTCTCTCTGGAGAAGAGTGTCTGCTAAATGACAAACACGTCAAACGTACCTGCAGCAGCTGCACTCCCGATGGCCTGCAGGGTGGAGCGCCCACTACTTCCCAGCCGACTACGCCCCGGGGCGGGCGCCACGGCCGTCGCTACCAGGCCCTCTGAGGAAGAGGAGGATGAAGATAAGGAGTGGGTCTCCATCTTCTGCTCCACGCGACCCAGCTCCTCCAGGACTTCCCGGTAACGCTCCATGAAGACCAGCTCCCCGAAGCACCATGACCCCTCCAGGCCAAACATCAGAGACACCTAGACAGAGGTCAAAAGGTCAGAGACACCTAGACAGAGGTCAAAAGGTCAGAGACACCTAGACAGAGGTCAAAAGGTCAGAGACACCTAGACAGACAGATAGGAGGACCAGGATGGGACCAACCAGAGACGTAAACCACGTCACACAATATCACAACACTAAATGCTACCCAACCCAACAGCCAATCCTAACTCACTCCCTAGACCTCGTGGCTCTGACCCGTCAACACCTGCAGATCTGACGGGTCTAAAACAGGTATAAGAGGTGTATTTTGTAAAGCTTTCACCAATATCGCAGACGCCATACAGATCTGCAAATATTGAAGGAATCGGGCCAAGAGGAAAGGGGGAGTGAATGAATTGGTAGCAGCTGTAACCCTTGGTCCTAACCTGTAACCCTTGGTCCTAACCTGTAACCCTTGGTCCTAACCTGTAACCCTGTAACCCTTGGTCCTAACCTGTAACCTGTAACCCTTGGTCCTAACCTGTAACCCTTGGTCCTAACCTGTAACCCTTGGTCCTAACCTGTAACCCTTGGTCCTAACCTGTAACCCTTGGTCCTAACCTGTAACCCTTGGTCCTAACCTGTAACCCTTGGTCCCAACCTGTAACCCTTGGTCCCAACCTGTAACCCTTGGTCCCAACCTGTAACCCTTGGTCCTAACCTGTAACCCTTGGTCCTAACCTGTAACCCTTGGTCCTAACCTGTAACCCTTGGTTCAAACCTGTAACCCTTGGTCCTAACCTGTAACCCTTGGTACTAATCTGTAACCTGTAACCCTTGGTCCTAACCTGCAAACCTGTAACCCTTGGTCCTAACCTGTAACCCTTGGTCCTAACCTGTAACCCTTGGTCCTAATCTGTAACCCTTGGTCCTAATCTGTAACCCTTGGTCCAAACCTGTAACCCTTGGTCCAAACCTGTAACCCTTGGTCCAAACCTGTAACCTGTAACCCTTGGTACTAGTCTGTAACCTGTAACCCTTGGTCCTAACCTGCAAACCTGCAAACCTGTAACCCTTGGTCCTAACCTGTAACCCTTGGTCCTAACCTGTAACCCTTGGTCCTAACCTGTAACCCTTGGTCCTAACCTGTAACCCTTGGTCCTAACCTGTAACCCTTGGTCCTAACCTGTAACCCTGTAACCCTTGGTCCAAACCTGTAACCCTTGGTCCTAACCTGTAACCCTTGGTCCTAACCTGTAACCCTTGGTCCTAACCTGTAACCCTTGGTCCTAACCTGTAACCCTTGGTCCTAACCTGTAACCCTTGGTCCTAACCTGTAACCCTTGGTCCTAACCTGGTGTGCCTCCATGTAGTTTCCCCGACGGATGCAGGCCATGAGCAGGGACTCAGGTGGAGCCAGCATGGCTGGAACTACCCAGCTACCCATACTTCCACAGGGGCACACCTCCCACTCCGACCGCCCGGCTCCTCCACTTCCATCTGGAACAGGGGACAACAACAGTTCTAGAAGGAACGACACTGAGTATACTAAACATTATGAACACCTTCCTAATATTGAGTTGCGCCCCCTCCTAATGTCCTCAGAACAGCCTCAATTCATCAGGGGATGGAGTCTACAAGGTGTTGAAAGCGTTCCACAGGGATGCTGGCCCATGTTGACTCCAATGCTTCCCACAATTGTGTCAAATTGGCTGGATGTCCTTTGGGTGGTGGACCATTCTTGATCTACACGGGAAACTGTTGAGCGTGAAAAGAACTGCAACGCTGCTGGGTTGAACACAAACTGGTTCCCGGCACCTACTACCAAACCCTGTTCAAAAGACACTTCAATATTTTGTCTTGCCCAGTCACCCTCTGAATGGCACACAGACACAATCCATGTCTCAATTGTCTCAAGGCAACAAAAATAGATATATATTACTGAACATGTCTCCTACCCTTCATCTACACTGAAGTGGATTTAACAGGTGACATCAATAAGGGACCAGAGCTTTCACCTGGTCAGTCTTGTCATGGTAATAACAGGTGTTCCTAATGTTTTGTACACTCAGTGTATACTACTCATACACAGACTGAGTGCGAAGCCTTTTTACTGTGGGACGTTATCATATAAAAAGGGGTTTACTGGTATTTGGCACATAATTGCTACTGAATCAAAAGGCTATTTTGATATGTTAATTAGGAAATACCATAACGACTTAGCTGAAAATAGGCTTTATATGTTGCTTCCTGTGTCACCTGAGGGGCTGCTTACCTGAGGGGCTGCTTACCTGAGGGGCTGCTTACCTGAGGGGCTGCTTACCTGAGGGGCTGCTTCACCTGAGGGGCTGCTTACCCGAGGGGCTGCTTACCCGAGGGGCTGCTTACCCGAGGGGCTGCTTACCCGAGGGGCTGCTTACCCGAGGGGCTGCTTACCCGAGGGGCTGCTTACCCGAGGGGCTGCTTCACCTGAGGAGCTGCTTACCTGAGGGGCTGCTTACCTGAGGGGCTGCTTCACCTGAGGGGCTGCTTCACCTGAGGAGCTGCTTACCTGAGGGGCTGCTTCACCTGAGGGGCTGCTTCACCTGAGGGGCTGCTTACCTGAGGGGCTGCTTACCTGAGGGGCTGCTTACCTGAGGGGCTGCTTACCTGAGGGGCTGCTTACCTGAGGAGCTGCTTACCTGAGGGGCTGCTTACCTGAGGGGCTGCTTACCTGAGGGGCTGCTTACCCGAGGGGCTGCTGCTGACCTCTCCGTTGTGTATCTCTGTGGAGGGTTGTATATCAGAGTGTTGTCGTCTAGGCCTTTTCCTCCTCCTGACCCCAGTACGGCTGGTTCTTCCATTTAGACAGGAGGCAGGACTGACTGCTGGAGACACCTGGAGCTGGGTGGGGGGGTCTGAGACTGGGGAGGTAGTAGAGGTAACAGTTAGACCTGGAGCTGGGGGGGGTCAGAGACTGGGGAGGTAGTGGAGGTAACAGTTAGACCTGGAGCTGGGGGGGGGGGGGGGGGGGGGGTCAGAGACTGGGGAGGTAGTAGAGGTAACAGTTAGACTTGGAGCTGGGTGGGGGGAGGGGGGGGGGGGGTCAGAGACTGGGGAGGTAGTAGAGGTAACAGTTAGACCTAGGAAATATATTAGACTCACTGGTCCATATTCACAGACGATCTCAGAGGAGTGCTGATATAGCATAGGGATAATGTTGTGGACAACAGACACTATGAATACACTGCTCATTTACACTCAACAATTCACACTGTCACACTTCAGCACACACACACACTGACCAAAACCAGCTTCCTCCCTTAGCTGTTACCTCCCTCCCCACTACAGCGGCCTGGTATAAACATCACTGCTCTGCTAGTGGTCTGGTTAAGGTTGAGGTTAGTGTTACTGGTTGTAACTCACCGTTGCCGCTGTCCTGGTTAGAAGCGATAATCTGTAGTCTCCACTGTGCTTCTGCTGTCCTCTTGGACAGTCTCTGCAGGCGAGCCCCGAAAGTCTCCGCCGTCACAGAGCAGCCCAGACTCTCTGCCGCCTCTGCCTCCCCCGCCAGAGCCCTGCCCTCCTCCTGCCCCGACCGTTGACCCACTACCACCACCCCCTCCAGACTCTCTCTCAGCAGCCGCAGGAACCCCTGCATGGCCCCGAGGTCCACTAGGAAGCCCCTGCAGCCTGCCGTCAAGTGGCCCAGATCAAGGTGACTCCGTTGGGACGCTGAGAAGGGGAAGTTGAGGGGTTGGTGGTGATTCTCTTTTGTCATTTTGCTTTGATCCGCTTCTCCTCTTCCACCTACTTCGGTTTTGCTTGAGCTTTCGTTCTCCTCCCGTCCGTCTCCTCTCTTTTTCCCTTCCTGTTGTCCTTTTCTTCTCTTCCCTTCTTTCTCTTCGGAGTGTTCTGTCTGGCCTGTGCTCGTCGTCTCCCCCTGATGGTTGTGGAAGGTAAAATCAGCGCTGGACAGGAAGAGCAGGGAGAAGATGTTCTCCAGTAGTTCCAGGCGGAACATAGCAGGTACTGCCTCCAGGTAGATCTGACACTCAGACAGGTAGAGCTGGAATAGGGGAGGACAGTCTAGAGACGGGGAGAGAGAGAGAAACACACACACGAGAGAGAAACAGAGAGAGAGAGAGAGAGAGAGAGAGAGAGAGAGAGAGAGAGAGAGAGAGAGAGAGAGAGAGAGAGAGAGAGAGCGAGAGAAACAGAGAGAAACAGAGAGAAACAGAGAGAAACAGAGAGAAACAGAGAGAAACAGAGAGAGCGAGAGAGAGCGAGAGAAACAGAGAGAGCGAGAGAGCGAGAGAAACAGAGAGAGAGCGAGAGAAACAGAGACAGAGACACAGAGAGAGAGGAAGAAAATCCAATCAGAATAAACCAAATTACAACACAGTCAAAACAATACAACATGACCTATTATGAAACACAAAACAACATATGCAGTGCCATCGGCCACTAAACGGACACTACAAACTATTGTTACTGATCGGAAACCTTAAAACCTTGACAAAGTACAGACACAGTGAGCACAGCCTTGCCATTGAGAAGGCTGACCACAGGAAAACCTGGTTCCCTGCAGAGGAAAGGCTGTGAAACCACTGCACCACAGCAAAACCTGAGACAGAGATGCATTTCCTGACAAAATGTCAAAACAAGAGTGCCATTTCCCCAAATGTGAAACCATTATTCAAGGATTCAAAGACCATAGGTTATTATGATTACGTTGATATTGTAAATTAATAACTTGGAGGGGGGGGGGGGGGGGGGGGGGGTTGAGGCTTGACTGCAGTAAAGTACCTGGGGGGGGGGGGGGGCTGAGGCTTGACTGCAGTAAAGTACCTGGGGGGGGGGGTTGAGGCTTGACTGTAGTAAAGTACCTTGGAGCTGGGTTGAGGCTTGGCTCTGGTCCTTCTCAGCCTCAGGTGTGGCCT
>NC_092119.1:2060094-2064181 GCF_045679555.1 Salvelinus alpinus
GTGGGGTAGGGGGACCTAACCTGGTCGTGGGGTAGGGGGGCCTAACCTGGTCGTGGGGTAGGGGGGCCTAACCTGGTCGTGGGGTAGGGGGACCTAACCTGGTCGTGGGGTAGGGGGACCTAACCTGGTCGTGGGGTAGGGGGACCTAACCTGGTCGTGGGGACCTAACCTGGTAGGGGGACCTAACCTGGTAGGGGGACCTAACCTGGTAGGGGGACCTAACCTGGTAGGGGGACCTAACCTGGTCGTGGGACCTAACCTGGTCGTGGGACCTAACCTGGTAGGGGGACCTAACCTGGTAGGGGGACCTAACCTGGTAGGGGGACCTAACCTGGTCGTGGGACCTAACCTGGTCGTGGGGTAGGGGGACCTAACCTGGTCGTGGGGTAGGGGGGCCTAACCTGGTCGTGGGGTAGGGGGGCCTAACCTGGTCGTGGGGTAGGGGGACCTAACCTGGTCGTGGGGTAGGGGGACCTAACCTGGTCGTGGGGTAGGGGGACCTAACCTGGTAGGGGGACCTAACCTGGTAGGGGGACCTAACCTGGTCGGGGGACCTAACCTGGTCGGGGGACCTAACCTGGTCGGGGGACCTAACCTGGTCGGGGGACCTAACCTGGTCGGGGGACCTAACCTGGTCGTGGGACCTAACCTGGTCGTGGGACCTAACCTGGTCGTGGGACCTAACCTGGTCGTGGGACCTAACCTGGTCGTGGGGTAGGGGGACCTAACCTGGTCGTGGGGTAGGGGGACCTAACCTGGTCGTGGGGTAGGGGGACCTAACCTGGTCGTGGGGTAGGGGGACCTAACCTGGTCGTGGGGTAGGGGGACCTAACCTGGTCGTAGGGGGACCTAACCTGGTCGTGGGGTAGGGGGACCTAACCTGGTCGTGGGGTAGGGGGACCTAACCTGGTCGTGGGGTAGGGGGACCTAACCTGGTCGTGGGCTAGGAGGCCTAACCTGGTCGTGGGCTAGGAGGCCTAACCTGGTCGTGGGGTAGGAGGCCTAACCTGGTCGTGGGGTAGGAGGCCTAACCTGGTCGTGGGGTAGGAGGCCTAACCTGGTCGTGGGCTAGGAGACCTAACCTGGTCGTGGGGTAGGAGACCTAACCTGGTCGTGGGGTAGGAGACCTAACCTGGTCGTGGGGTAGGGGACCTAACCTGGTCGTGGGGTAGGGGACCTAACCTGGTCGTGGGGTAGGGGACCTAACCTGGTCGTGGGGTAGGGGGGCTAACCTGGTCGTGGGGTAGGGGGGCTAACCTGGTCGTGGGCTAGGAGGCCTAACCTGGGCTAGGAGGCCTAACCTGGTCGTGGGCTAGGAGGCCTAACCTGGTCGTGGGGTAGGAGGCCTAACCTGGTCGTGGGGTAGGGGGCCTAACCTGGTCGTGGGGTAGGGGGGCTAACCTGGTCGTGGGGTAGGGGGGCTAACCTGGTCGTGGGCTAGGAGGCCTAACCTGGGCTAGGAGGCCTAACCTGGGCGTGGGGTAGGAGGCCTAACCTGGTCGTGGGGTAGGAGGCCTAACCTGGTCGTGGGGTAGGAGGCCTAACCTGGTCGTGGGGTAGGAGGCGGTAGGAGGCCTAACCTGGTCGTGGGGTAGGGGGCCTAACCAGGTCGTGGGGTAGGAGGCCTAACCAGGTCGTGGGGTAGGAGGCCTAACCTGGTCGTGGGGTAGGGGGGCTTACCTGGTCGTGGGGTAGGGGGCCTAACCAGGTCGTGGGGTAGGGGACCTAACCTGGTCGTGGGGTAGGGGACCTAACCTGGTCGTGGGGTAGGAGGCCTAACCTGGTCGTGGGGTAGGGGGCCTAACCTGGTCGTGGGGTAGTAGGCCTAACCTGGTCGTGGGGTAGGAAGCCTAACCTGGTCGTGGGGTAGGAGGCCTAACCTGGTCGTGGGGTAGGAGGCCTAACCTGGTCGTGGGGTAGGAGGCCTAACCTGGTCGTGGGGTAGGAGGCCTAACCTGGTCGTGGGGTAGGAGACGGTAGGAGGCCTAACCTGGTCGTGGGGTAGGAGGCGGTAGGAGGCCTAACCTGGTCGTGGGGTAGGAGGCCTAACCTGGACTTGGGGTAGGAGGCCTAACCTGGTCGTGGGGTAGGAGGCCTAACCTGGTCGTGGGGTAGGAGGCCTAACCTGGTCATGGTGTAAGAGGCGTAGCAGGGTCTGAGCTGAGAGCAGGCTTTGGCACTGGGTCCACCCCAGGAGGAGCAGGAGGCGAGACAGAGGCTGGAACTCCCCCTTCAGCAGGTCCTCTAGCCTACAGAACTCCTCCCTCTTCACCAGGTCCAGAGCAGTCACCTGAGGAATGGAGAAAAGTAGGGTTATGACTGAGGCCGTGTCACAAAATGGCACCCTAATCCCTATACAGTACACAACATTTGACCAGAGCCCGAGTGCACTATATAGGGAATAGCGTGCCATTTAAGATACAGAGCAAAAACAGAAAAGGTGCCTTATAGGCAAAGGAACTCATCTCATATAGTACCCGTTGATATCAGGCTGCCAATAGTTACAGTACCTGTGTTGATGTTACACACTATTACACTCACCAGGACCTGTTCAAGGAAGTGCTTGCCGCTGCTAAGACACTCAAAGTAAATGGTTTTCCAGACGGAAAGCCGGTCCCCGTGACAACACAAGCCCAGCAGTAACTTCTCCGCTTCAGGAAGATCCACTGGGATGAAGGGAGGAGGGAAAAAGGTTGGGAAAAAAGGTTAAAAGAAAGAAGGCTAGTGGCATGACCTCCACGTTGTTGATACCCGAGGTACAACAATACACAACCATGTTGTTGATACCCGAGGTACAACAATACACAACCATGTTTTAACCGCGCAAATTGTTAGGTCAAAATATTGACACAACCATCGATTTCATAAAAAACAAAAATGGGAGACCGTTGAGATATGGCAAAAAACATGGTTGTGCTTTGTTCTTCCCTCGGGTAGTGGCGTCTCAACAACTAGGCCAGAGGATTGGCCACTACTGCCTAAAGGGCGTGTCAACAACTAGACCAGAGGATTGGCCACTACTGCCTAAAGGGCGTCTCAACAACTAGGCCAGAGGATTGGCCACTACTGCCTAAAGGGCGTCTCAACAACTAGGCCAGAGGATTGGCCACTACTGCCTAAAGGGCGTCTCAACAACTAGGCCAGAGGATTGGCCACTACTGCCTAAAGGGCGTCTCAACAACTAGGCCAGAGGATTGGCCACTACTGCCTAAAGGGCGTCTCAACAACTAGGCCAGAGGATTGGCCACTACTGCCTAAAGGGCGTCTCAACAACTAGGCCAGAGGATTGGCCACTACTGCCTAAAGGGCGTGTCAACAACTAGACCAGAGGATTGGCCACTACTGCCTAAAGGGCGTGTCAACAACTAGGCCAGAGGATTGGCCACTACTGCCTAAAGGGCATCTCAACAACTAGACCAGAGGATTGGCCACTACTGCCTAAAGGGCGTGTCAACAACTAGGCCAGAGGATTGGCCACTACTGCCTAAAGGGCGTCTCAACAACTAGGCCAGAGGATTGGCCACTACTGCCTAAAGGGCGTCTCAACAACTAGGCCAGAGGATTGGCCACTACTGCCTAAAGGGCGTCTCAACAACTAGGCCAGAGGATTGGCCACTACTGCCTAAAGGGCGTCTCAACAACTAGGCCAGAGGATTGGCCACTACTGCCTAAAGGGCGTCTCAACAACTAGGCCAGAGGATTGGCCACTACTGCCTAAAGGGCGTCTCAACAACTAGGCCAGAGGATTGGCCACTACTGCCTAAAGGGCGTCTCAACAACTAGACCAGAGGATTGGCCACTACTGCCTAAAGGGCGTGTCAACAACTAGGCCAGAGGATTGGCCACTACTGCCTAAAGGGCGTGTCAACAACTAGACCAGAGGATTGGCCACTACTGCCTAAAGGGCGTCTCAACAACTAGGCCAGAGGATTGGCCACTACTGCCTAAAGGGCGTGTCAACAACTAGACCAGAGGATTGGCCACTACTGCCTAAAGGGCGTGTCAACAACTAGGCCAGAGGATTGGCCACTACTGCCTAAAGGGCGTGTCAACAACTAGGCCAGAGGATTGGCCACTACTGCCTAAA
>NC_092119.1:2064281-2137883 GCF_045679555.1 Salvelinus alpinus
GGGCGTGTCAACAACTAGGCCAGAGGATTGGCCACTACTGCCTAAAGGGCGTGTCAACAACTAGACCAGAGGATTGGCCACTACTGCCTAAAGGGCGTCTCAACAACTAGGCCAGAGGATTGGCCACTACTGCCTAAAGGGCGTGTCAACAACTAGGCCAGAGGATTGGCCACTACTGCCTAAAGGGCGTGTCAACAACTAGGCCAGAGGATTGGCCACTACTGCCTAAAGGGCGTGTCAACAACTAGGCCAGAGGATTGGCCACTACTGCCTAAAGGGCGTGTCAACAACTAGGCCAGAGGATTGGCCACTACTGCCTAAAGGGCGTGTCAACAACTAGGCCAGAGGATTGGCCACTACTGCCTAAAGGGCGTGTCAACAACTAGGCCAGAGGATTGGCCACTACTGCCTAAAGGGCGTCTCAACAACTAGGCCAGAGGATTGGCCACTACTGCCTAAAGGGCGTGTCAACAACTAGACCAGAGGATTGGCCACTACTGCCTAAAGGGCGTGTCAACAACTAGGCCAGAGGATTGGCCACTACTGCCTAAAGGGCGTGTCAACAACTAGGCCAGAGGATTGGCCACTACTGCCTAAAGGGCGTGTCAACAACTAGGCCAGAGGATTGGCCACTACTGCCTAAAGGGCATCTCAACAACTAGGCCAGAGGATTGGCCACTACTGCCTAAAGGGCGTGTCAACAACTAGGCCAGAGGATTGGCCACTACTGCCTAAAGGGCGTCTCAACAACTAGGCCAGAGGATTGGCCACTACTGCCTAAAGGGCGTCTCAACAACTAGGCCAGAGGATTGGCCACTACTGCCTAAAGGGCGTCTCAACAACTAGGCCAGAGGATTGGCCACTACTGCCTAAAGGGCGTCTCAACAACTAGGCCAGAGGATTGGCCACTACTGCCTAAAGGGCGTCTCAACAACTAGGCCAGAGGATTGGCCACTACTGCCTAAAGGGCGTCTCAACAACTAGGCCAGAGGATTGGCCACTACTGCCTAAAGGGCGTCTCAACAACTAGGCCAGAGGATTGGCCACTACTGCCTAAAGGGCGTCTCAACAACTAGGCCAGAGGATTGGCCACTACTGCCTAAAGGGCGTCTCAACAACTAGGCCAGAGGATTGGCCACTACTGCCTAAAGGGCATCTCAACAACTAGGCCAGAGGATTGGCCACTACTGCCTAAAGGGCGTGTCAACAACTAGGCCAGAGGATTGGCCACTACTGCCTAAAGGGCGTGTCAACAACTAGGCCAGAGGATTGGCCACTACTGCCTAAAGGGCGTCTCAACAACTAGGCCAGAGGATTGGCCACTACTGCCTAAAGGGCATCTCAACAACTAGGCCAGAGGATTGGCCACTACTGCCTAAAGGGCGTCTCAACAACTAGGCCAGAGGATTGGCCACTACTGCCTAAAGGGCATCTCAACAACTAGGCCAGAGGATTGGCCACTACTGCCTAAAGGGCATCTCAACAACTAGACCAGAGGATTGGCCACTACTGCCTAAAGAGAGAGAAATACTGTGTAAAACAACATTTAATACGTTGCTTCAGAAATATTTCACTATACATTTACAGTGAGCTAATACTTTCTCTCACCCACTCTTTAGTGTATTTTAAAAACAGTATTAATACACAGTACATAGGGTCAATGCACAGCATAGGGGGTCAATACACAGCATATGGGGTCAATACACAGCATAGGGGATCAATACACAGCATAGGGGATCAATACACAGCATATGGGGTCAATACACAGCATATGGGGTCAATACACAGCATAGGGGGTCAATACACAGCATAGGGGGTCAATACACAGCATATAGGGTCAATACACAGCATATAGGGTCAATACACAGCATAGGGGGTCAATACACAGCATAGGGGGTCAATACACAGCATATAGGGTCAATACACAGCATAGGGGGTCAATACACAGCATATGGGGTCAATACACAGCATAGGGGGTCAATACACAGCATATGGGGTCAATACACAGCATAGGGGGTCAATACACAGCATAGGGGGTCAATACACAGCATAGGGGGTCAATACACAGCATAGGGGGTCAATACACAGCATAGGGGGCCAATACACAGCATATAGGGTCAATACACAGCATAGGGGGTCAATACACAGCATATGGGGTCAATACACAGCATAGGGGGTCAATACACAGCATATAGGGTCAATACACAGCATATAGGGTCAATACACAGCATATAGGGTCAATACACAGCATAGGGGGTCAATACACAGCATATAGGGTCAATACACAGCATATAGGGTCAATACACAGCATATAGGGTCAATACACAGCATATAGGGTCAATACACAGCATAGGGGGTCAATACACAGCATATAGCGTTAACAGCAGCTGTACTGTCAACATTGCATAGAAACACATCATAACAAGTCTTCCTCCTCCTCCTTTATTTCTACAATTTCCAAAAGACCAAACAAAAACATCATTACTTTTTACGAGACGTGTTTGTGCCGTCATTCTAACTTAATTACATTCGTATGTTGACTCCATTTTGATGTTGAGGTTTTACGATTTGGCTGCACTTTTCGTAGCAGATTGAATTATGGGACGTTTCAGGCCCCGAAAGTGAACATAATTGTACACTCGACAAACTCCATTAAAAAAACAAAGGCTTGAGGGGGCTTACGTTGCAAACTTCCCTTGCTTGGCTAATCATTTGGACTGATGACAAGGCCGCGGGGATTCCCCCCCAAGGGCACAACGCGAGGGTAAGTGGACGAGGGAGTGTCTTTGTTGGGAGTATTAACCGCAGTCCATGTCACGTTCCAAAAGACTCTTTGGTAAACGGCAAGGAGTTAGAAGGAGATGAATGCCAGCTAAATAGACCGGTACTCAGACGAGAAGGCAGTCAGGAGGCAAGATCGTGTGGGACCATTCTAGCCAATGAGAGGGCAGTGTGAACAACAGGTACAACTCAGATATAAAAAGTGTTTTTTTTCTCCTCAAAGTTGCCGGGGGACGTCACGTGACCTATTTATCAGTACACTCGTAACAACCTAAACACTCCATTAGAGTAAATTAACCATTATATATTTTTTATTACCCGAATTCAACAATCTGTCATTGACCTCTGTACATAAACTCCTGGCTTGGTGAGCGGCAACAACAAACAACAAACCTCACCTGCTGGAGAAGTCAGATTTTGGGCCAAGTTATCCCTCTCTCTTCTCTTCATCCTCTCTGATGTGCCTCACACGTTTCAGTTCATTAATATAGCTCCCGCCTAAAGGCCAAATCGGTATCATTTTGTAAATGCCCGGATACCTACGGAAAGACGCGTCTTTCACCCAAGTTTAGTCAAAAACAAAAAAATATATATATATATAAATAAATAAATAAAATGGGGGCTAGTGCCGTATCTGAGATATCGTGTGTAACTAACGTACGGACGGACGGAGATCGATGAACAGTATCCTCCCTGATTTCATCGTGGGAGACAATAAAGCTTGTTTTTTTTCTTTTCGATCCACTGTTTGTAAACAACGCAATTGTAAAGAAACACATTATAGTTTTAAAACATGGTCGTAACTATACTGTTGATCTCATGGATGGTCAGTCCTCGTGTCTATAGCTTTGTCTATGAATTTGAGAGTGGTTACTTCTGCCACATGGTGGGTAGACCACTTGTTGTTTGAACTTTAGATTGCCCCTTTTAGGTTTCAGGTAAAGTTAAGGAAGTAAAAGTCCATCCTCACCCTGGATGCTGGGAGTCTCTCTCAGTAGTCGGTCTCTGTGCAGCCTGAGGGCTGTGGAGCAGTAGTGGGAGAGCAAGGTGTGGCAGTGGGGTCGTAGCAGGGAGCTCAGGACCCTCTCCTCTCTCAGGGGCCCGTCTCTGGCCCTCCACAGGGCCTCACACAGGGCCTCCAGCTGGCCCCCGCCTCCTCCACCTCGCTCCGACCTCAGGGGCATCAGGGCTAGGACCACACACATCTCCTCCGCCCAGCCCTCCATCTTCTCTGAGCCTGGACCAAGATGCTCCACTCTCTCCATCAGGTATCTGATGAATGTGTCCTTTAATAGAAGTAATAATACATTTTATATAAACCCGGGGGGGGGGGGGGGTGTAAAACAATTACAATTAAAAGCTACCTGTAGGATGTGGTTCCCTGTATTAACACTCCTGGGGTGGTCCTCCAGGAAGCTAACCAGAGCCTGGGCCACTCTGGGTCTCTTCTGGTCCAACAAGGCTTCGAGACAGGTCTCTATCCCTGGACTCTGAGCATCGCCCGTCTCTGGTGATACCCTTGGGAGCCCTGATCCCTTGCTCTCCTCCGACTGGGTGGTTAGGAAGGCCTGGTGGAGCTCCTGAGGATGAGAACAACATTTGTCAAATAACTTTTCTCCCCCCCCATTCCCAATTACTCTAAAATATTAACTTGAAACTAACCTTATGGTTCTGTATCAATAGCGGTAATTGTTGAAGTTAACTTTATGGTCTCTATATAAAATGTTGTCCGTGTCTATTTTTAGAAAATAAGAAGTATAAACCTTGAGTGTGGTCTCTGGCACCTCGTCTCCCAGCTCCTCTAGAAGCAGTAGGATCTCTAGTTCTCTCCTGACTGAAACAGAAACCTCTTCTTTGGTCCATTTCTCCAGGACTTGGAGCCAAAGCCAGGCCAGTTTGTGAGGGCTGCCCACACTCTCCCATCTACAATACACACAAAAGATAATTATATAAGCAATTGATATTGGCTAATCAATAATAATGTACCATAATTTCTCCCCCCCCCCCCTCCCTCCAGGTAAGCAGCCTAACTCACTCTAGCAGGTAAGGGTAGGTGATGACCACCCCCCCCCCCCCCCCCCCTCCAGGTAAGCAGCCTAACTCACTCTAGCAGGTAAGGGTAGGTGATGACCACCAAACCCCCCCCCTCCCTCCAGGTAAGCAGCCTAACTCACTCTAGCAGGTAAGGGTAGGTGATGACCACCAAACCCCCCCCCCCCCCTCCCTCCAGGTAAGCAGCCTAACTCACTCTAGCAGGTAAGGGTAGGTGATGACCACCAACCCCCCCCCCCCCCCTCCAGGTAAGCAGCCTAACTCACTCTAGCAGGTAAGGGTAGGTGATGACCACCAACCCCCCCCCCCCCCCTCCAGGTAAGCAGCCTAACTCACTCTAGCAGGTAAGGGTAGGTGATGACCACCAAACCCCCCCCCCCCCCCCCTCCAGGTAAGCAGCCTAACTCACTCTAGCAGGTAAGGGTAGGTGATGATGGCCTTGATGATGTCCCGTAGCCGTTGTGACACCTCTCCTCCAGCGTCACACAGCTGAGGCACGCAGGCTTCAGCCAGCTCCCACTCGCCATTCTGCAGACACCGAGTGAAGAAATCAAACAGCTCCTGAAGAGATGTCTCTGCCTCACAGCCGTACGGGTGCATGTCTGTCTGTCTGTCTCCTCCTCTGGTTTAAATCACAGCCTGGTCGCCTCAGGGTCAAGGGTTCACACCCCCCGTCTTTCACGACATGGCAGTGGAGGAGTAATATCCAGGAGCTGGGTAAAAATACAGGATTATATCAGTTAACATCTAAGAGATGCTTTTATCAAAAAAACGACTTACAGTCATCCGTGCATACATTTTTCATATGGCTGGCACCAGCGGGAATTGAACCCACGACCCTTGGTGTTGCAGGTTCTAGGCACAGAGGACCAACTAGCTGAGAAACGCTCAACTCTGTTCTCTTATATAAAGAGAGTTGAGCGTTCTGCTAGAGGACCATAGGATTATTATGATTTTTCAAAAAAAGGGCCATCCCAAACTGTAACATGAATGATAAGGAAGAGTAGGGCTGTATCCCCAATGGCAATCTAGTGCAAACTTTTGTGCTACATTTGACCGGTTACCCTATTCACTACATAGTGTTCTACATTTGACCGGTACCATATTCCCTATTAAAAACAACAAAACACGGTGTTTTAAGTGAGCAGTAGGCATTGGTCTGAAGGAATTGTTCTGAATGGAAAATTCATGAGCACCACAATACCTGCTCCACCCATGCTCTACCAAGGTTTTACAGCGCCACGATACCTGCTCCACCCATGCTCTACCAAGGTTTTCCAGCACTACAGTAGCTATGTTGGTCTATTGTTCTCTGAACAATATGTAGGCAGGCTTCTTAGGATTCAAACCTTTTCAAAACAGCCTAATTTATACTCTTAGAGGAATTGTTTACACAATAATGTGATTTAAAAAGTATTGGATTTTCCACACACACACAAAGACATTCCATTCCATGAAAGCAAGCTTTGCTTTAAAACGTACAAGACCATCAGCCATTTTGTCTTGTAGTAACGTGGTGCCTGCCTATATTTCGTAAAACTTTTATTTTAGCAATACATGTAATTGAGAAAACATATATATATATATTTTCATAACAGCCTTTTCTTGGTCAGAACTAGAGGTCGACCGATTAATTAGGGACGATTTCAAGTTTTCATAACAATCGGTAAACAGTATTTTTGGACACCGATCATGGCCGATTACATTGTACTCCACGAGGAGCCTGCGTGGCAGGCTGACTACCTGTTATGCGAGTGCAGCAAAGAGCCAAGGTAAGTTGCTAGCTAGCCTTAAACTTATCTTATAAAAAACAATCAATCAATCATAATCACTAGTTAACTACACATGGTTGATAATATGACTAGTTTATCTAGCGTGTCCTGCGTTGCATATAATCGATGCGGTGCCTGTTAATTTCTCATCGAATCACAGCCTACTTCGCCAAACGGGTGATGATTTAACAGGCGAATTCGCAAAAAAAAGGACTGTCGTTGCACCAATCAATGCCTTTCTTAAAATCAATACACAAGTATATATTTTTAAACCTGCATATTTAGTTAATATTGCCTGCTAACATGAATTTCTTTTAACTAGGGAAACTGTGTCACTTCCCTTGCGTTCTGTGCAACAGAGTCAGGGTATATGCAGCAGTTTGGGCCGCCTGGCTCGTTGCGAACTGTGTGAAGACCATTTCTTCCTAACAAAGACAGCCAACTTCGCCAAACGGGGGATGATTTAACAAAAGCGCATTTTGAAAAAAGCACAATCGTTGCACGAATGTACCTAACCATAAACATCAATGCCATTCTTAAAAAAATATACTTCTGTGTATTGAGTTTAAACCTGCATATTTAGTTCAAATAAATTCATGTTAGAAGGCAATATTAAACTAGGGAAATTGTGTCACTTCTCTTGCGTTCATTGCACGCAGAGTCAGGGTATATGCAACAGTTTGGGCTGCCTGGCTCGTTGCAAACTAATTTGCCAGAATTTTACGTAATTATGACATAACATTTAAGTTTGTGCAATGTAACAGCAATATTTAGACTTATGGATGCCACCCGTTAGATAAAATACGGAACGGTTCCGTATTTCACTGAAAGAATAAACGTCTTGTTTTCGAAATGATAGTTTCCGGATTTGACCATATTAATGACCTAAGGCTTGTATTTCTGTGTGTTATTATATTATAATTAAGTCTATGATTTGATAGTGCAGTCTGACTGAGCGGTGGTAGGCACCAGCAACTGACTGGGAATATTGAAGACTCGTGTTAAAAAGAACCACCGGCTTTCATATGTTCTCATGTTCTGAGCAAGGAACTTAAACGTTAGCTTTCTTACATGGCACATATTGCACTTTTACTTTCTTCTGCAAAACTTAGTTTTTGCATTATTTAAACCAAATTGAACAGGTTTCATTATTTTTTGGAGACTAAATAGATTTTGTTGATGTATTATATTAAGTTAAAATAAAAGTGTTCATTGTTCATTCAGTATTGTTGTAATTGTCATTATTACAAATACATACAGTGGGGAGAACAAGTATTTGATACACTGCCGATTTTGCAAGTTTTCCTACTTACAAAGCATGTAGAGGTCTGTAATTTTTATCATAGGTACACTTCAACTGTGGGAGACGGAATCTAAAACAAAAATCCAGAAAATCACATTGTAGGATTTTTAAGTAATTCATTTGCATTTTATTGCATGACATAAGTATTTGATACATCAGAAAAGCAGAACTTAATATTTGGTACAGAAACCTTTGTTTGCAATTACAGAGATCATACGTTTCCTGTAGTTCTTGACCAGGTTTGCACACACTGCAGCAGGGATTTTGGCCCACTCCTCCATACAGACCTTCTCCAGATCCTTCAGGTTTCGGGGCTGTCGCTGGGCAATACGGACTTTCAGCTCCCTCCAAAGATTTTCTATTGGGTTCAGGTCTGGAGACTGGCTAGGCCACTCCAGGACCTTGAGATGCTTCTTACAGAGCCACTCCTTAGTTGCCCTGGCTGTGTGTTTTGGGTCGTTGTCATGCTGGAAGACCCAGCCACGACCCATCTTCAATGCTCTTACTGAGGGAAGGAGGTTGTTGGCCAAGATCTCGCGATACATGGCCCCATCCATCCTCCCCTCAATACGGTGCAGTCGTCCTGTCCCCTTTGCAGAAAAGCATCCCCAAAGAATGATGTTTCCACCTCCATGCTTCACGGTTGGGATGGTGTTCTTGGGGTTGTACTCATCCTTCTTCTTCCTCCAAACACGGCGAGTGGAGTTAGACCAAAAAGCTCTATTTTTGTCTCATCAGACCACATGACCTTCTCCCATTCCTCCTCTGGATCATCCAGATGGTCAATGGCAAACTTCAGACGGGCCTGGACATGCGCTGGCTTGAGCAGGGGGACCTTGCGTGCACTGCAGGATTTTAATCCATGACGGCGTAGTGTGTTACTAATGGTTTTCTTTGAGACTGTGGTCCCAGCTCTCTTCAGGTCATTGACCAGGTCCTGCCGTGTAGTTCTGGGCTGATCCTTCACCTTCCTCATGATCATTGATGCCCCACGAGGTGAGATCTTGCATGGAGCCCCAGACCGAGGGTGATTGACCGTCATCTTGAACTTCTTCCATTTTCTAATAATTGCGCCAACAGTTGTTGCCTTCTCACCAAGCTGCTTGCCTATTGTCCTGTAGCCCATCCCAGCCTTGTGCAGGTCTACAATTTACCCCTGATGTCCTTACACATCTCTCTGGTCTTGGCCATTGTGGAGAGGTTGGAGTCTGTTTGATTGAGTGTGTGGACAGGTGTCTTTTATACAGGTAACGAGCTCAAACAGGTGCAGTTAATACAGGTAATGAGTGGAGAACAGGAGGGCTTCTTAAAGAAAAACTAACAGGTCTGTGAGAGCCGGAATTCTTACTGGTCGGTAGGTGATCAAATACTTATGTCATGCAATAAAATGCAAATGAATTACTTAAAAATCCTACAATGTGATTTTCTGGATTTTTGTTTTAGATTCCGTCTCTCACAGTTGAAGTGTACCTATGATAAAAATGACAGACCTCTACATGCTTTGTAAGTAGGAAAACCTGCAAAATCGGCAGTGTATCAAATACTTGTTCTCCCCACTGTACATAAAAATCGGCCGATTAATCGGTATCGGCTTTTTTTGGTCCTCCAATAATCGGTATCGCCATGTGAAAAATGATAATCGGTCGACCTCTAGTCAGCACTGTGTTTGACAGTCAATCATACCAGATATAATGAGCTAGCCTGTCTGCATTCCTGGTTGATGTAACCGTTAGCTTACCTGTGTAATATTGACATAAGCTTGTTTTGCAAACATGTCCTGTTTTATCAATTGCTGTGCGGATCAATGGACAGTTCATTACCTCTGTCAAACTAACATTTACCTCAAAGATGTGTATTTGTATTTATTTTTGCAATAAAGATCGTGACACTAGATTAATACACATTTACAATAGGCCTATATCTAAACACACACAGTGAATTCGCAAAGTATTCAGACCCCTGGACTTTTTCCACATTTTGTTATGTTACAGGCTTAATCTAAAATTGATTAAAATTATTATTTTTCCTCATAAAACTACACAAAATACTCCATAATGACAAAGTGAAAACATGTTTTTAAACATTTTTGCAAAAAAGTATTAAAAATGTAAAACAGAAATAACTTATTTACATAAGTATTCAGACCCTTTGCTATGAGACTTGAAATTGAGCTCAGGTGCATCCTGTTTCCATTGATCATCCTTGAGATGTTTCTACAACTTGATTGGAGTCCACCTGTGGTAAATTCAATTGATTGGACATGATTTGGAAAAGGCACACACCTGTCTATATAAGGTCCCACAGTTGACAGTGCATGTCAGAGCAAAAACCATGCCATGAGGTCGAAGGAATTGTCCGTAGAGCTCAGAGACAGGATTGTGTCGAGGCACAGATCTGGGGAAGGGTACCAAGACATTTCTGCAGCATTGAAGGTCCCCAAGAACCCAGTGGCCTCCATCATTCTTAAATGGAAGAAGTTTGTAACCACCAAGACTCTTCCTAGAGCTGGCCGCCTGGCCAAACTGAGCAATTGAGGGAGAAGGTCCTTGCTCATGGAGGTCACCAAGAACCCAATGCTCACTCTGACAGAGCTCCAGAGTTCCTCTGTGGAGATGGGAGAATCTTCCAGAAGTACAACCATCTCTACATCACTCCACCAATCAGGCCTTTATGGTAGAGTGGTCAGACAGAAGCCACTCCTCAGTAAAAGGCACATGACAGCCAGCTTGGAGTTTGCCAAAAGGCCCCGAAAGACTCTCAGACCATGAAAAACAAGATTCTCTGGTCTGAAAATTGAACTCTTTGGCCTGAATACCAAGCGTCACGTCTGGAGGAAACTTGGCACCATCCCTACGGTGAAGCATGGTGGTGGCAGCATCATGCTGTGGGGATGTTTTTCAGTGGCAGGGACTGTGAGACTAGTCAGGATCGAGGGAAAGATGAACAGAGAAAAGTACAGCGAGATCCTTGATGAAGTCCTGAGCGCTCTGGAGCAGGTTCTCAGACTGGGGCCAAGGTTCACCTTCCAACAGGACAACGACCCTAAGCACACAGCCAAGACAGCATAGGAGGGGCTTCGGGAAAAGTCTCTGAATGTCCTTGAGTAGCCCAGCCAGAGCCCGGACTTTAACCCGATCAAACATCTCTGGAGAGACCTGAAAATAGCTGTGAGTGATGCTCCCGATCCAACCTGACAGAGCTTGAGAGGATCTACAGAGAAGAATGGGAGAAACTCCCCAAATACAAGTGTGCCAAGCTTGTAGTGTCATACCCAAGAAGAATCAAGGCTGTAATCGCTGCCAAAGGTGCATCAACAAAGTACTGAGTAAAGGGTCTGAATACTTATGTAAATGTGATATTTCAGTTTATTTTCTTGTATACATTAAGCAAAAATTTCTAAAAACCTGTTTTTGCTTTGTCATTATGGAGTATTGTGTGTAGACTGATGAGTAAAAAAACTATTTAATACCTTTTAGAATAAGGCTGTAACATAACAAAATGTGGAAAAAGTCAAGGGGTCTGACTAATTTCCGAATGCACTGCATGTAGTTGGTTTTATTCAAACACTGTCTATATAATGGGAAAATAAGGTTAAACATTTCAACCAATCGATTGGTCAAAAGAACAGGACGACTCTCAGTCTACCAAGATAGGGCTGTCCCCGACAAAAAACTAATGCATTTAATGATTAACCTCAGCTTGCAAACCAACAGACGTGCTGGTGCAGGCAGTGAGCTCTTTGTGTTGTTGAGTTGCTGGGCAACAGAGTTGCTGGCCCAGTTAGACAGAACTTCAGATTTTAAAATGAGATTTAGCTAAAAAGACGCTAGCATTATCAGAAATGCTACAAAAAGGTTCATGTGTAAAGTCAACAGACCTATGCCATGTGAACCCTACTCCACAGGAGAGCCATGTGAACCCTACTCCACAGGAGAGCCATGTGAACCCTACTCCACATTGGAGCCATCTGAACCCTACTCCACAGTGGAGCCATGTGAACCCTACTCCACAGGGGAGCCATGTGAACCCTACTCCACAGGGGAGCCATGTGAACCCTACTCCACAGGAGAGCCATCAGAACCCTACTCCACAGGGGAGCCATGTGAACCCTACTCCACAGTGGAGCCATCAGAACCCTACTCCACAGGGGAGCCATGTGAACCCTACTCCACAGGGGAGCCATGTGAACCCTACTCCACAGGGGAGCCATGTGAACCCTACTCCACAGGAGAGCCATGTGAACCCTACTCCACAGTGGAGCCATGTGAACCCTACTCCACAGGAGAGCCATGTGAACCCTACTCCACAGGAGAGCCATGTGAACCCTACTCCACAGGGGAGCCATGTGAACCCTACTCCACAGGAGAGCCATGTGAACCCTACTCCACAGTGGAGCCATGTGAACCCTACTCCACAGGGGAGCCATGTGAACCCTACTCCACAGGGGAGCCATGTGAACCCTACTCCACAGTGGAGCCATGTGAACCCTACTCCACAGTGGAGCCATGTGAACCCTACTCCACAGTGGAGCCATGTGAACCCTACTCCACAGGAGAGCCATGTGAACCCTACTCCACAGGAGAGCCATGTGAACCCTACTCCACAGGAGAGCCATGTGAACCCTACTCCACAGGGGAGCCATGTGAACCCTACTCCACAGGAGAGCCATGTAAATCCTACTCCACAGGAGAGCCATGTGAACCCTACTCCACAGTGGAGCCATGTGAACCCTACTCCACAGGAGAGCCATGTGAACCCTACTCCACAGGGGAGCCATGTGAACCCTACTCCACAGGAGAGCCATGTGAACCCTACTCCACAGGAGAGCCATGTGAACCCTACTCCACAGGGGAGCCATGTGAACCCTACTCCACAGGGGAGCCATCAGAACCCTACTCCACAGGGGAGCCATGTGAACCCTACTCCACAGTGGAGCCATCAGAACCCTACTCCACAGGGGAGCCATGTGAACCCTACTCCACAGGGGAGCCATGTGAACCCTACTCCACAGGGGAGCCATGTGAACCCTACTCCACAGGAGAGCCATGTGAACCCTACTCCACAGTGGAGCCATGTGAACCCTACTCCACAGTGGAGCCATGTGAACCCTACTCCACAGGAGAGCCATGTGGACCCTACTCCACAGGAGAGCCATGTGAACCCTACTCCACAGTGGAGCCATGTGAACCCTACTCCACAGGGGAGCCATGTGAACCCTACTCCACAGGAGAGCCATTTGAACCCTACTCCACAGGAGAGCCATGTGAACCCTACTCCACAGGAGAGCCATGTGAACCCTACTCCACAGGAGAGCCATGTGAACCCTACTCCACAGGAGAGCCATGTGAACCCTACTCCACAGGAGAGCCATGTGAACCCTACTCCACAGGGGAGCCTTGTGAACCCTACTCCACAGGAGAGCCATGTGAACCCTACTCCACAGGAGAGCCATGTGAACCCTACTCCACAGGAGAGCCATGTGAACCCTACTCTACAGGGGAGCCATGGGAACCCTACTCCACAGGAGAGCCATGGGAACCCTACTCCACAGGAGAGCCATGTGAACCCTACTCCACAGGAGAGCCATTTGAACCCTACTCCACAGGGGAGCCTTGTGAACCCTACTCCACAGTGGAGCCATGTGAACCCTACTCCACAGTGGAGCCATGTGAACCCTACTCCACAGTGGAGCCATGTGAACCCTACTCCACAGTGGAGCCATGTGAACCCGACTCCACAGTGGAGCCATGTGAACCCTACTCCACAGTGGAGCCATGTGAACCCTACTCCACAGTGGAGCCATGTGAACCCTACTCCACAGTGGAGCCATGTGAACCCTACTCCACAGGAGAGCCATGTGAACCCTACTCCACAGGAGAGCCATGTGAACCCTACTCCACAGGAGAGCCATGTGAACCCTACTCCACAGGAGAGCCATGTGAACCCTACTCCACAGTGGAGCCATGTGAACCCTACTCCACAGGAGAGCCATGTGAACCCTACTCCACAGTGGAGCCATGTAAACCCTACTCCACAGGAGAGCCATGTGAACCCTACTCCACAGGAGAGCCATGTGAACCCTACTCCACAGGAGAGCCATGTGAACCCTACTCCACAGTGGAGCCATGTGAACCCTACTCCACAGGGGAGCCATGTGAACCCTACTCCACAGTGGAGCCATGTGAACCCTACTCCACAGGAGAGCCATGTGAACCCTACTCCACAGTGGAGCCATGTGAACCCTACTCCACAGGGGAGCCATGTGAACCCTACTCCACAGGAGAGCCATGTGAACCCTACTCCACAGGGGAGCCATGTGAACCCTACTCCACAGGGGAGCCATGTGAACCCTACTCCACAGGAGAGCCATGTGAACCCTACTCCTTGGCCAGAGCGTCCAGTGTACGCTCTGAATGCTCCGAGAGTGAAACCCTCTGAATTTACAAATGCCCAGAGTGCACTCTGGCACTCCAGATTAAATTTACGAAATACACCCGTAGTATAAACCAGCCTTAACTCTTGAAATCTTTGGTTGTTTAATACACTACCGTACTCACTCTGTTTAGTACATGGCCTCTCATGTGAATCCTTAAAGAGATGGGTGGAGCTAAAGCTTAAGAGGATGTGAACAATGCTGAATGGGTTTAGACAAAGAAGAGCTCTCCAGTAGATGTCCCAAAACATTCAAGAGCAATTCTCTCAAAAGTGAGGTTACAAGTTGATCAAATTTCAAAGCAGAATTACTTTCCCATTGTTTCCTCAACTGTAGTGTGTGATATACCATTTTCTAGCTCTGAGTCTCTACTTTTATCCAATGTGAAAAACACAATTTAAAGTCTTGCTACATAAGACCAAACCGAGCGTGTCGGTCGCAAATATGCAGTTGTCACACAACACAAAGCCACAGATGTCTCAAGTTTTGAGGAAGCGTGCAGTTGGTATGCTGACTGCAGGAATGTCCACCAGAGCTGTTGGCAGAGAATGTTATGTTAATTTATCTACCATAACCCACCTCCCAATGTCGTTTTAGATCATTTGACAGTGCGTCCATCCGGCCTCACAACCACAGACCACGTGTATGGTGTCGTGTGGGCGAGCGGTTTGCTGACGTCAACGTTGTGAACAGAGTGCCCCATGGTGGTGGTGGGGTTATAGTATGGGCAGGCATACGCTACAGACAACGAACACAATTACATTTTATTGATGTCCATTTGAATACACAGAGATACCAATAAAACCATTTTCGTGCCATTCAGCCATCAGCAGACATGTCACCCGTTGAGCATGTTTGGGATGCTCTGGATTGATGTGTACGGACAGCTTGTTTTCAAGTTCCAGCCAATAACCAGCAAGTTGGCACGGCCATTGGAGAGGAGCGGGACAACGTTACACAATCAACAGCCTGATCAACTCCACACCTAGTGGATGCAAATGGTGGTCACCTCTGATTAGTGGCAGTCGGTATCATTTAAGATGAGGACAATAATTTTTTTTCTTCATGTACATGGCCTTATTTCTATTACAGCATAATGGATGACTGTCATTATTTATTCCATTCACCCAGTTCAATGTAACAGTGATAGGTTTAGGTTACTGTCATTCATATTCCATTCACCCAGTTCAATGTAACAGTGATAGGTTTAGGTTACTGTCATTCATATTCCATTCCCCCAGTTCAATGTAACAGTGATAGGTTTAGGCACTACCTGATTCTAGAATGTTCCCTGTACCCATCATGAGGTTGCTACAACCTAGACTATGAATGAAAGTTTACAACGTAGGTGCACACAGGTCGAGTTAACATTTTGAGGTGACAGACAGTGACACATGGACAGACAGTGACACATTCAATACCGCCTTGCACACTCTTTCCTGCATCCTTCTGATCTAGGGTGTAATCATTAGTCCAACAGTTGCAAACAAGAGTTTCTATTGAACAAACTCAGGTATGTTTATTTCATTTCATTCTGTTTCCTTCCGTTTAAGAAACATCTATCAACAGAATCGGCGGAATGAATACACCCCTGATCAAGTGTAAAAACACAGTTCACTTTCATAGCAGCCACGTTGTATTCTTTCTCACATCTATTCACTCTCTTCCTCTCACCTTTTCCCTTCACTTGTCAACTTCAATGCACACCAGATGTATGTGACCAGGCGAAAAATCCTTTCCAAGCCAAACCATATCATATCATAACCGCTACACACAGCCTACATGGTTGTCCCCATATTAGCTAAAGTAACATCATAGTCAACCTAGCTAATAGAACTAACACATTAACTCCCGGGTGGCGCAGTGGTCTAGAGCACTGCATCGCAGTGCTATGCTGCGCCACCAGAGTCTGGGTTCGCGCCCAGGCTCTGTCGCAGCCGGCCGCGACCGGGAGGTCCGTGGGGCGACGCACAATTGGCTTAGCGTCGTCCGGGTTAGGGAGGGTTTGGCCGGTAGGGATATCCTTGTCTCATCGCGCTCCAGCGACTCCTGTGGCGGGCCGGGCGCAGTGCGCGCTAACCGAGGGGGGCGGGTGCACGGTGTTTCCTCCGACACATTGGTGCGGCTGGCTTCCGGGTTGGAGGCGCGCTGTGTTAAGAAGCAGTGCGGCTTGGTTGGGTTGTGCTTCGGAGGACGCATGACTTTCGACCTTCGTCTCTCCCGAGCCCGTACGGGAGTTGTAGCGATGAGACAAGATAGTAATTACTAGCGATTGGATACCACGAAAATTGGGGAGAAAAGGGGATAAAATTTAATTTAAAAAAAATTAAAAAAATAAAAAATAAAAAAGAACTAACACATTAGTAAACCTGCTACAATCATGCAGTAACATTACAGTGTAAAGTCAGTAAGCAGTTTAGCACTTACACTGGCAGGCCCCAATGGCAATACATTTGTAAAAACCAAAAGCTTACTTTGTCTTGGAAGTGTTCCAGTGTTGTGTTGTTTAGTCATAGCCAGCTAGCTAACGCAGCATCCCTCTGTTTGAGCAGGTGTTTGAATACGCTAAACTAGCTAGCTGCATTTGCTAGCTAAGTGAAACTGAAAGTGAGGGGGAAATAATGACAATCTCTCTCTATCCCTCTCTTGCTTCTCCTTCATTTTGGAAGAAATTAATTTGTTCAAAACTGTTCAACTATTGTTTTTCTCTCTCTTTGAGTCAACTACTCACCACATTTTATGCACTGCAGTGCTAGCTAGCTGTAGCGAATGCTTTCAGTACTATATTAATTCTCTGATCCTTTGATTGGGTGGACAACATGTCAGTTCATGCTGCAAGAACTCTGATAGGTTGCTCCTTCCTCCGGAAGTTGTCATAATTACTGTGTAAGTCTATAGAAGGGGGTGAGAACCATGAGCCTCCTAGGTTTTGTACTGAAGTCAATGGACTCAGAGGAGGACGGAAGCTAGCTGTCCTCCGGCTACACCGTGGTGCTACCCTACAGAGTGCTGCTGAGGTTACTGTAGACTTTTAGTGCAAAAAAAAGTGTTTAATAAATTATTTGGTGACGTGAATATATTTAGTATAATTTTGTCTAAAAAGGTCAACTTTTTTAATGTTTTACAATTTTATTTTTTATAAAATTCACTAAGGAGGAGCCTCCAATGCACCTGATACTGACTGGTTTTCTGATCTGCGCGGCTACCTGTGACCAACATAGCATATCTGTATTCCCAGTCATGTGAATTCATGTGAATTCAAGTCATGTGAATTCATAGATTCCATGAATTTATTTCAATTGACTGATTCCCTTACATAAACTGTAACTCAGTAAAATCCTAGAAATGGTTGTATGTTGCGTAAATATTTTTGTTCAGTGTAGATGTTTTTACAAAAAGGTTCGTGCTTATTTGAGTGTTGTTAAAAGAAACGCGACCTATATCATCATGAGACAACATTACTGACATAGAAAAAGCATCATCGAAATAATAGCCAGCTAGCTAACGTTAGCTGTCAAAAGAAATGGCATTGGATTCATGAAAGACGTAAGTTAACCGACTAAATCAGAAACACATCATGCTGATTAGATCAAGAGCAACCAATGCATAATAAACAACTAACTTACATTGACTTACTTTTTATCGATGTGAATGTATTCCTTCTTATAATATTTCACTGTTATTTCTTCCCTCTTCCGAATTGTTATGCTAGGCGCACAGTGACCAAGCTAGAGAGCTATGTCATGTGACGAAATCAGCTGATTTTGCTTGCAGTTCAAAGGTTGAAAGAGCGCTTCGCGCAAGATAGGCTATACCACGGGTGTATTCATTACGTCGATTCTGTTTCAAAACGTTGCACCTGTTGCAAAACGTTCTGAATTGTTCCGAATTGTTTTGCCATTGTTGCAAATCATTTTTCAACAGAAACGAAAGTTTCTACTGGACAAATTCAGTTAGGTCCATCCACATTTCATTGCGTTTGCTCTGTTTGCTTCCGTTTGCTTCTTAAACGTTTAACGGTTTCCGTTGCAAGACGTAATGAATACACCCCAGGGATACTGGATATAATGACG
This sequence comes from Salvelinus alpinus, assembly GCF_045679555.1. NCBI lineage: Eukaryota > Metazoa > Chordata > Actinopteri > Salmoniformes > Salmonidae > Salvelinus > Salvelinus alpinus. The sequence goes on from NC_092119.1 coordinate 2,082,696, forward strand.
AGATGCTTATGTCTCCGCTCTAACAATGGGATTCGTTGTCCACAGAGCGGGACAGCCGTCTGTCGAAGCTCCCGCCTATTCCTCTCTTTCGATTGGTGGATACATATCGGTATTTGAATACTGACTTGAATATTCAATGAGGGGTGTTGACGTCAACCGCCTGTGATTGAATGGAGAGTGATATGCTAACCTCATGAATATGCATAGCCTGTCTCGAATTTCAATAGGAACAATCGATGACGTCTACCGCCGGTGCTACGATACTGATGATCTGACGCCACATATGGTTTGTTTACTTTTCTACCGTTGTGGCTAGATGGAATAGGCCTAGAGCTCTATCTCGTGGTCACGTCGAGGATAACAGTTTTTTGACAACCTGACATCTCGATCATACCGACAGTGTCATTGCGTTTTATGTACACCAGAAGTACATTAATTTCCAATGGAACGCTGCGTTTGCCTTGCAGCATTGCGTTGGAGAGGAAGTTGCAGTGAGTTCTGTGTGGTGCATAACGTACTAGGGGGTTTACTATCCCCCTGCGCAAAATAGTACGCAGCCTTAAATGGATATGTGTGTAACAAAAGTTCAACATTCACCTTCTGCTACCATTTCTGTCAAGCCGAATACGTTTAGCATAAATTCGATAAATCCAACATATGCACCACACAGAACGCACTGGAACTACCTCTGCAACACAATGCTACAAGGAAAACGCAGCGTTCCATTGGAAATTAATGTACTTCTGGTGTACCAAAAGGCAAATGGCTCTGTTGGTGTGATCAAGGCGTCAAACTGTATGCTTGAAATGGTAGCAGGAGGTGAATGTTGAACTTTTGTTGTATGCATACCCAGATGATGCTGCGTACCATTTTGAGCAATAACTCTTATCAGTGTGATCGAGGCATAACCCTAACCCTTTTCATAATCTTAAACTCATTGTTCTAACCTGCCACATTAGTTCTCCTAACCTGCTGCATTAATTAATCTAACCTGCTGCATTAGTTCTCCTAACCTGCTGCATTAGTTATCCTAACCTGCTGCATTAGTTCTCCTAAACTGCCACATTAATTAATCTAACCTGCTGCATTAGTTCTCCTAACCTGCCACATTAATTCACCTCACCTGCTGCATTAGTTCTCCTAACCTGCTGCATTAGTTCTCCTAACCTGCTGCATTAGTTCTCCTAACCTGCTGCATTAGTTCTCCTAAACTGCTGCATTAGTTATCCTAACCTGCTGCATTAGTTCTCCTAAACTGCCACATTAATTAATCTAACCTGCTGCATTAGTTCTCCTAACCTGCCACATTAATTCACCTCACCTGCTGCATTAGTTCTCCTAACCTGCTGCATTAGTTCTCCTAACCTGCTGCATTAGTTCTCCTAACCTGCTGCATTAGTTCTCCTAAACTGCTGCATTAGTTATCCTAACCTGCTGCATTAGTTCTCCTAACCTGCCACATTAATTAATCTAACCTGCTGCATTAGTTAACTTACCTGCCACATTAATTAATCTAACCTGCTGCATTAGTTAACTTACCTGCCACATTAATTCATCTAACCTGCTGCATTAGTTCTCCTAACCTGCCACATTAAATCACCTGACCTGCTGCATTAGTTCTCCTAACCTGCCACATTAAATCACCTGACCTGCCATGTGAATTAACCTAACCTGTTATGTAAACAAACCTTCTGTGGCAACAAATCATTAGTATCACCACATCTGTATTCAATGGAGAGTGAGATACTTGCCTGAATATGTGTAGACCGTCTCGAATTTCAATAGGGACAACTCCGACATAAAGTGGTTTTTTTCTCAGTTGCCAGGATGTCACGTGCATCACACTTACTGTATATCAGTATAGTCTTACCACCCTAATCATTACGAAACTTCTATTAGATCGAATAAGCCTCATGTATCAAAATAGTCATTCATTTGATCCTGACACTCTTTCATTGCCCCCCATACAAAACTCCTCACGTGCTTAAAGAGCGACTGCCACTAAAAAGCAACTTTTCGTTTTTTTTGAAAATGGCCTCTGTGGCATCGATGAGTCAGAAACATTTATTCAAGTGTCAACATGGTCTAGAACGTGTAAATATGATAATTTTGGTCATAAAGTCAGTCTCATCCAAAACTGATATTTGTGAGATGATAGGAAAACATTTACATGGAATGAAAGATACCATAACCGTTTTCCTTGGGTTGGGTTTATTTTAATCTTTCCCACATGCTGGCAGCACAAGAGTAATCTTCAATTCGGAGATAAACTGAACAAGACCAGATCATGAAGCCTGGTCTCATAAAGTACCACAGTAGCAGTCATAATACCCATAAAACCTAGCGGTCAAGCAAGGAAATGGTTACAATCATTTTCCCACCATTCATTTTTTGGAAACACTTAAAAATAAGGGTTGTGTTTAGTGTCTAGGAAATGTTTACATATCATACTAAATGTGGGAACTCGTGTTTTACATACAGAATAAAACAAAATGTGCTGAGACCAGGTTGCTGGCCAGGATAAACGAAACTGTAGCATTGTGTGGGCTATTTATAGGCCATTTGTTTGTGAGAAAAAATGTGAGTGGGATAAAAACTGGTTTTATATTCAAACTTGGGCTAACCTAGACTTTTTCAATCCAAAATGATTAACTGGAAATGGAATCAATAAACACAATAGCTAACAGACTGAGTTAATGTTTTATTGAGACCTATAGTTGAATAGGGCAGGGCTACACGATTCAAACCTGCATACAGCAAGCTCAGCTTTTTATTGTCCAATCATATGTTGCTTTCTCTGTGTCTGTTTATAGGAAACCCCGCTAGTCCTTCTGTAAAATGTAATGAATATGAACAAGAACAAGATAGCTGCAGTTTGACAGGGTTTTCATCCTCCCCAAGACCAGGAGTTTTTACGGGAGTTTTATTAAAACCATGTGATATGACTAGAAAAACTCTGGTCCCATCATAGCCCATATTACATATTTTTACGACAGATTAATCACATGACCAGATCAGGAAAAACTACAGACTACAGAAATGTTATTTTTTTTTGCCACACCACTCTGGGACCTATGGTTTATCTCTAGTTTATCTAGGCTGTTTCCTACTGTAAAGTGCGTCCAATTAAATGAGAGACGTTTAAGGCCTATAGGCTACTCTGCCAGTATGAAACGATCACAGTCAGAAAAAGTGAGGAATTTATTCAGCAATGATCATGGTATCATTGGATTGCCTGGATTCCAACCACGTAATACAGTGACACATCTTGTACTTAGATGCAGTGTCTTAGACCACTGCGCCACTATTGCCTGCTTGCGATGCTATTAGAAACGATTAGAAACTGCACATGGTCGAACGTTTGCGGGAAGCTAAGCACGCACGCCAAGTTCCGTGTTTATAAACGACAACTTTGGCTTGAAAACTGACGCACGCATGTTTTGGGGTATATTTTGTACGTACGCAACGTTTCAAAATGAGTCCCCAGGTCACAGAACTGCTGGAGAAGATAGAGGACATGGTGGAACAATTGCAAGTCCAATTAATATGATGTAATAACTTACTGATTGAGTCAATGTTATCAATAAATCAATAATTATGTTTCCTGAACAACATGGCACTCCATATTACAACAGTTCAAGCGTTGCACAATTTTGTAGATAAAAGGTAATTTTTTTTTAATGTATTTGTTTTATTATGAACAATAGAGCAAATACAAAATCAGAAATATACAAACACGAGTACATAAACCTAACAGACAGGGGGGTATTACATATCGAGATACCATAAAACTTTTTGACAAATTGAAAATGTATGTAATGCTTTTGTGTTTTTACACAAAATAATATTTCAATTCTATCTTAAACAATGTGAAGAGGGGATTGTTCTCCGCCCACTTCATTTTATGGATAAAGAATCTTCCATGAAAAATAAACAAGTTAACAATGAAAGTTAAATCAGGGTCCATTTCATTTGGATCAAAATTAAACATTATATCAGTCTTTCAAATTAACATTAATAATAGTTTATTTTTAAAATAAAATCTAACTCACTCCAAAATCTTCTGACATAAGAACAGTCCCCAAAAAATCAAATCACATGTTATTGGTCACATACACATATTTAGCAAATGCTATTGCGGGTGTAGCGAAATGCTTGAGTCTCTGAGTCACAACCACAATCACAAAATACACATTTGTTAGCTATTTTGAATCTGTGTACAATAAAGGTCTTTAGAGGATATAATATATTAATGAGTTTGTATGATTCTTCTTTCACCTTATTAGATATACAATATTTGCCAGACAACAACGAGACTTTGTTCCAGTTCACTTGTCCTAGGGCCGCATCATTGACGTCACTAGACCAGGGCTTTTGGGCTTCAGCCCGGAATGATTTTGCCCTGCTGGGATGGTGTAAAACAAGCTAGGCTACACTGCATTACACATTGCAATGAATCCTCCAAACATGAGGCCCACACTTATTCCTCTCAAGCCAGAGGAAGTAGTCCTTTCTAAACATTACCTCTCAAAAAAAACAAAAGATGACACTTCTGATCTGCCCTCTGTGTATAAATTGTTAGACCCTTATATGTTCCCATCACTGAAGGGAATCATACAGGCCTCGCTGACCATCCCAGTTAGCAGCTGTGAGAGATCTGTCAGTGCATTAATACGTCTACATACCTGGTTTAGGAGCACAATGACCCGAGATAGAATGCATCATGACAATTGACAAAGATCTACATACTAACACGCTTGGGAAAGAGTGACGTCATAGACAGGTTTCCACCTACAGTTTCATTCTGTTTAATTTCTAATCTTTATGGATGGACTAACATCCTAGTACTGTGTAATATAACTCACAAACATTGTGCATATTTAGTTGGAGAAAGGATTGTATGCTGTTATGTACATGTGTGTAAAATTGTGACGTGTTGTTACTGCAGGGGTGTTGGAGGGGGTGTATTTGTTTTTGTGTAATTAATTAAGTAGAAATATTGTCCTGTAGCTAATTGGGAAAGGTTGACCTTGGAATCTGAGGCAGCAGGTAGCCTAGTGGTTAGAGCATTGAGCCCGTTATCCGAAAGTTTGCTAGATCGAACCCCTGAGCTGACAAGGTAAAAATAATAATCTGTCGTTCTGCCCCTGAACAAGGCAGTTAACTCACTGTTCCCCGGTAGGCCGTTATTGTAAATAAGAATTTGTTCTTAATTTACTTGCCTCGTTAAATAAAGGTTGAACAAAATTAATTATTACCAAATTATATTATAAAATCATGATTTTCAAGCGTGTTTGGTGCCTGCGTATGTACATATTATCTGCAAAATCAGCCAATTCAACCCACACACTCTACAGTTATAATACAAGCCTACTGCTAATGTGACTTTTCCAACATAATCCAAAGGATGGCAGCCTAAAATCCCAATCCTGCTATACTGCACGTAACTAGATTTTGCTTTAATGCGAAACATTAATTTGTGGTTTAGGCTGCAACCGTTTCGATTATTTTGGAACTACACGGTGCACGCAGCATGACTAGCTCACGTTAGTTAGCAGTAACGTCACCGACATCAACATGAGGCGTTTCTTTTAATGCCAATCAAATATTGGACATGGTTTTTGAAAAGATTACAACAAAATTATAAACTCCTTTTTCTAACAAATTACGATATAGTTATGCACTTGTAATTTGTACCTGCTAATATATTTATAAGCAATATTAATGACACCTTATTCCATGGGTTACCTGACCACAATCCATTGAATTCATATTAAGAAGTGTTCATTATTTGGTGTCAGGAAAGCACAGTACTTTCATTGAAGAAAGCAGTGAGATATGCAACATAGAGTTATGTTTTGGTTGTCAAACCAGTTCTGGAAGAACAAAGACTTGTTTTTGTATTTTATATATTTATTATACCAGACTGTATATCTATGTAGGGAAGACTTAAGTTTGTACATGAGGTTCCAAGTTAGAAGTATTAGTTTATGATGTTAATTCCTCCATATTAAGTTAAGTAATTTAGTATCAACCATTTTAGTTACTGACAGAGTGGACATCCAAGGCAACGGAGGTATAAACTAAACCAAAGATAGTATATTATGAAGACTAAAGCTGCTTCTCCAATAGAGATTCCGGATCACACTCGTAGGCGATGTCATGGCAACGTTGGTTAGGTAATGCCTAGAAACACGTCATCGGGTCTAACGGACGTCTCGCGTCGAACTGCGCATGTGCAAACCGACAAAATCAAAGGCACTCCTTCGATTATATAAAGTAGGTTTTTTTGACGAAAATGAAAACGTGTCAATTTGTCAATCTCACGAGTCTGGAGCAATACCAAATTCAACTACTTAAGACATTGGCTCGAATTTAGTTTATGCCTTCAGATTTCGAGAAAATTATAAATTAAGAGATAATTGTTCACTTCTCAAACCAAATGCCTGGCCTGTTTTGCAAGTGTTCCCGGATGTCGCACCTCTGGGTTTAGAAACTCTGTGCGTAAATGTTACATTCTGATACATACCGCTTTTTACTAGCTAGCCGACGAAGTTTTCTGAAATATTTCTCAAAAGATATAGGAAGTCTTTTTTTTGTCTCGAATTTCATTCAAACATAATGGAGGCCAAGGGATTTGCAGTAGTCCACCACCAGTAAAGGTACAGCGTTAGCTAGCCTTTCAGGTTAGGACAACTAACGTTAACTAGCTAGCTAACGCAGCTGCAAACCGCACTAGCCTAACCTAGCTTGCTAGCTAGCGAAAGAACAGGTAACTAGGTATATAGCAAATGTTAGCTGGATCTCCAAATACGATGTAGGCGTTTGCAGCCACTTAGCCAACTTATATTGGGCAAATGATAATAGCTAGTTATCAAGTTAGCTTGCTCACATCAGTTGTATGGTCCATGTATTCATTGATGCAAAATGGATGTTGTCGTTAAGCTAGAGGAAGATGAGAGGGAGCTATCCCAAACAATAATTTGGTCTGATTCGATTAATGCCTGGATAGATTACCCAAGTTCTCCATTGTCGAGAAACACAGTAACAGGTTCCCATGTGGGTTTACTGAAAGAGTGTACATATGTACCTACCATAAGTCCCCAAACAACAAGTCAAGGGCAGATTTTACGTATTTTTCCTGAAAAGACCGGAGCACATGATGGGGAGAACAGGGCTGTCAAAGTGGTTTATTTCTGTAAAGATCAAGATATCATCAGTACACCTGAAAGGCATTTGATCAAAGAGGAGTCATGGCGTGGAAACCCATCCAGTGATATTCTGACGGGACATATATCCACCCTCAGCGATTCTTTTGAAGCTCAAATCAACCCAACTTCACAGGAGTTTAGCCTAAACCAAAAACAGACCCGGACCAATAATGAATTGCCTGTAGACAATGTTAATATCCCAAGTCATAGTACTGCCATTCCTTCTGTACTAACCTCACCTGCAACAGAAAGCGGCTGTCATTTAGCTGTATCTACTAGGCTTATTCTTCCAGAATATTGTGAGCCAGTGAACTTCACCTCTGATGAAGACGAAGACTACAATGTCACTTTAAGACAAAGACTACAGTGCAAAAAAAGGGTAGATAAATATATACAGCAGTGTCGTGGCTGTTACTCAAGACCTAACCTAAGAAAGTTTGGGAAATGTTGGAAAGATCCATACGCCAAGTGCAAGGAAATAGGAATAGATTTCCACGTTGGATCTGGAGCGACGCAGAAACTTGATTTGCATTTAATGACAATTGGTGTCATGATTGAGGTGTCTGAATATGCTAAAGAGATTAATAGAGCTCACAAGCATGTTATCTTTGATATTCTAGAGTACAATTTTGATCTTGGTGTAGAAAATGAAAAACGATATCACTTTTCAAACAAGATAGAAAGAAAAATAAAATAAATGCTGAAAATGTACCCCAAGAGAACACCTGATTGGTTAACAGAAGTGTTTGAACTTCCTGATCCAAAGACAATGAAAGTATTGGAATACTCTCTTAAATGGGCACGGTCTCATTTGCATAACAGCGTGTCAGAAAATCCGACACCTTTTGACATCTGCATAAAGGAGGAGCCTGTTGTGGACCTGATAGCTCCTCTGCATGTGACGACTGAGAGCTTCTCTACTGAGACAGATGTAACACAATGTGCTGATGAGACCGCAATCCTTGACCCTGAAAATGGACCTAATGATATCTGCAAGAGGGATGAGTCAGATCTGGACATCATCCATCATGTCCAGACGGAGACTATCACCACTCAGATGGATCAATCCTTCATGATGCCCACAGTAGAAGAAGCATTGAGGGAACTCTACCCAATCTGTAAGGAAAAAGGACTTGACCTTGATGTGAAATCAAAATTTGGGAAAATTGAGAAACTTGACTTGCATCTATTGACCAGAGACGTAATGGTTGAATTGGCTGATTTTGCCTCAAAAGTGTGTGGAAATTGGAAGCAGATGGTCTGTGATGTTGTTGAGTATAATTTTGATCTGGATTTACAAAGTGGGAAAACTGAGCTGGCTGAAGATATCATGAATAGGTTAAGAGCAGTTTTACAGCGCAAGGCAGGTTTAAATGGTCAATGGAGATTTGAACTTGAAAAGGAAGCATTTTTCTTGAAAAAGTCACGCAAACGCAATAATCATACAGAGATGTCCAGTAACCAGGTAACTACAGCATCATTTGAGCCGAAATATCAAATGAAAGAAGTGTCGAAAAGGAGGAGATTGGATTTAATGAGAAAGAAAAAAGAAATGGACACGTGCGTAACCAGGGAGACGGAGGGAGGCCATTTTGAAGTCAGACCAGTAGAATCCCATTGTGTCAAGAAGGAGAGAATCTCTGAGGAGACTGACCTTGCACTTTGTACTGATGAAACAAAGCAAATTGTTGTTACCAACTTGGACCAATCAAATGTGACGTCTAACACCAAAAAAGGGGTCAAAGAGCGCTACTCACTCTGTGAGGAAATAGGGCTGGACCTTGATGTTGCATTTAAACCCTCTAAAAAGAAACTGGAATTTCAGTTACTGACAAACGGCGTAATATTTGAGGTGTATAAATATGCAAAAAGGGCAGCAGAGTCTAAGAAAGCAAAAGGATGGGGGTATATCCTCTATGATATTCTAGAATACAATTTTGATCTTAGTTTGCAAAATCAGAGACGCAATCAATTTCAATTACGTATTTCCCATAAAGTGCGAAGAGCGGTTCAGAAACACAAACATGGGCAAAAACGGGAAAGCAAACTAATCTCTAAAGAATTGTTCATAATACCGAGTGTGATTGAGAAAAGCAACAAAAAAAAAGGTGCTTTCAGATTATTCCCCCAAACAAAATACGGAACAAGATGCAAGACTGGTAACCTATATCCTCATCATGGTAAAGACACTATCGCTATGGAGACGATTGAAACAAATCTCCACTGATGAGGCAGCGCTGCTTGGCCCGGGATAATGGACCAGCTGACGTCTGCAATAAAGGAGGAGTCAGATCTTCACTCTGAGGTCAAAGTGGTTTATTTCTGTGAAGACCAAGATACCGTCAGCACATCTGAAGAACACTTGATCAAAGATGGATCGACACCCAGTAATATTCAGCCAGAAAATGTATTCAGTCTCCCACAGTCACCACTACCAACTGCAGAAAGAGGTTCTTTTGAAAGTCAAGTCAACGCAACTTCACAGATGTAACCAGAAGGTCACTACAGCTTCACTTGAGCCAAAATACCAAAGACTGAAAGGAGAAACAGAAAAGAGGAGATTTAATGAGGAAGAAGAGATAAGTTGACATGTTTATAGCCAAGAAGACCAATGAAATGTAATTCTATAAAGTCAGACAAGTAGAACCTCATTGTGACGAGACAGAGAGTATCTCTGATGTTTCATCCCAGTAGAACCTCATTGTGACGAGACAGAGAGCATCTCTGATGTTTCATCCCAGTAGAACCTCATTGTGACGAGACAGAGAGCATCTCTGATGTTTCATCCCAGTAGAACCTCATTGTGACGAGACAGAGAGTATCTCTGATGTTTCATCCCGGTAGAACCTCATTGTGATGAGACAGAGAGTATCTCTGATGTTTCATCCCAGTAGAACCTCATTGTGACGAGACAGAGAGCATCTCTGATGTTTCATCCCGGTAGAACCTCATTGTGACGAGACAGAGAGTATCTATGATGTTTCATCCCGGTAGAACCTCATTGTGACGAGACAGAGAGCATCTCTGATGTTTCATCCCAGTAGAACCTCATTGTGACGAGACAGAGAGCATCTCTGATGTTTCATCCCAGTAGAACCTCATTGTGACGAGACAGAGAGCATCTCTGATGTTTCATCCCAGTAGCACCTCATTGTGACGAGACAGAGAGCATCTCTGATGTTTCATCCCAGTAGAACCTCATTGTGACGAGACAGAGAGCATCTCTGATGTTTCATCCCAGTAGAACCTCATTGTGACGAGACAGAGAGCATCTCTGATGTTTCATCCCAGTAGAACCTCATTGTGACGAGACAGAGAGCATCTCTGATGTTTCATCCCAGTAGAACCTCATTGTGACGAGACAGAGAGTATCTCTGATGTTTCATCCCGGTAGAACCTCATTGTGACGAGACAGAGAGTATCTCTGATGTTTCATCCCGGTAGAACCTCATTGTGACGAGACAGAGAGTATCTCTGATGTTTCATCCCAGTAGAACCTCATTGTGACGAGACAGAGAGTATCTCTGATGTTTCATCCCGGTAGAACCTCATTGTGACGAGACAGAGAGCATCTCTGATGTTTCATCCCAGTAGAACCTCATTGTGACGAGACAGAGAGCATCTCTGATGTTTCATCCCAGTAGAACCTCATTGTGACGAGACAGAGAGCATCTCTGATGTTTCATCCCAGTAGAACCTCATTGTGACGAGACAGAGAGCATCTCTGATGTTTCATCCCAGTAGAACCTCATTGTGACGAGACAGAGAGCATCTCTGATGTTTCATCCCGGTAGAACCTCATTGTGACGAGACAGAGAGTATCTCTGATGTTTCATCCCGGTAGAACCTCATTGTGACGAGACAGAGAGTATCTCTGATGTTTCATCCCAGTAGAACCTCATTGTGACGAGACAGAGAGTATCTCTGATGTTTCATCCCGGTAGAACCTCATTGTGACGAGACAGAGAGCATCTCTGATGTTTCATCCCAGTAGAACCTCATTGTGACGAGACAGAGAGCATCTCTGATGTTTCATCCCGGTAGAACCTCATTGTGACGAGACAGAGAGCATCTCTGATGTTTCATCCCAGTAGAACCTCATTGTGACGAGACAGAGAGCATCTCTGATGTTTCATCCCAGTAGAACCTCATTGTGACGAGACAGAGAGCATCTCTGATGTTTCATCCCAGTAGAACCTCATTGTGACGAGACAGAGAGCATCTCTGATGTTTCATCCCAGTAGAACCTCATTGTGACGAGACAGAGAGCATCTCTGATGTTTCATCCCAGTAGAACCTCATTGTGACGAGACAGAGAGCATCTCTGATGTTTCATCCCAGTAGAACCTCATTGTGACGAGACAGAGAGCATCTCTGATGTTTCATCCCAGTAGAACCTCATTGTGACGAGACAGAGAGCATCTCTGATGTTTCATCCCAGTAGAACCTCATTGTGACGAGACAGAGAGCATCTCTGATGTTTCATCCCAGTAGCACCTCATTGTGACGAGACAGAGAGTATCTCTGATGTTTCATCCCAGTAGAACCTCATTGTGACGAGACAGAGAGCATCTCTGATGTTTCATCCCAGTAGAACCTCATTGTGACGAGACAGAGAGCATCTCTGATGTTTCATCCCAGTAGAACCTCATTGTGACGAGACAGAGAGCATCTCTGATGTTTCATCCCAGTAGAACCTCATTGTGACGAGACAGAGAGCATCTCTGATGTTTCATCCCAGTAGAACCTCATTGTGACGAGACAGAGAGCATCTCTGATGTTTCATCCCAGTAGAACCTCATTGTGACGAGACAGAGAGCATCTCTGATGTTTCATCCCAGTAGAACCTCATTGTGACGAGACAGAGAGCATCTCTGATGTTTCATCCCAGTAGAACCTCATTGTGACGAGACAGAGAGCATCTCTGATGTTTCATCCCAGTAGAACCTCATTGTGACGAGACAGAGAGCATCTCTGATGTTTCATCCCAGTAGAACCTCATTGTGACGAGACAGAGAGCATCTCTGATGTTTCATCCCGGTAGAACCTCATTGTGACGAGACAGAGAGCATCTCTGATGTTTCATCCCGGTAGAACCTCATTGTGACGAGACAGAGAGCATCTCTGATGTTTCATCCCAGTAGAACCTCATTGTGACGAGACAGAGAGCATCTCTGATGTTTCATCCCAGTAGAACCTCATTGTGACGAGACAGAGAGCATCTCTGATGTTTCATCCCAGTAGAACCTCATTGTGACGAGACAGAGAGCATCTCTGATGTTTCATCCCAGTAGAACCTCATTGTGACGAGACAGAGAGCATCTCTGATGTTTCATCCCGGTAGAACCTCATTGTGACGAGACAGAGAGTATCTCTGATGTTTCATCCCAGTAGAACCTCATTGTGACGAGACAGAGAGTGTCTGATGTTTCATCCCAGTAGCACCTCATTGTGACGAGACAGAGAGTGTCTGATGTTTCATCCCAGTAGCACCTCATTGTGACGAGACAGAGAGCGTCTCTGATGTTTCATCCCAGGAAAGGAAAAGCAGAAATCTCAATGACCTCAATGACCTTCTGACCTGGAAAAGGAGTCGGAGGACAGTGAAAAAGACGGTGTTGAAATCAGAGCAGAAAGCAGAGAGAACAGAGTTTTGTCTAAAGGTAGAATGGCTGTTGAGCAGGTGTGGTAGAGAGAAACACACTGAAGCAGTGGAGGAGCTGAAGTCTGGACAGGATGTAGCCTAACTGGAAAAAAAATTACACAAACTAGCTGATGCACACATTACAAATGACAACAGTTGCAACAAGCTTACTCTGCATCAATTGGTCTATTTGTGCTGCTTGGCCACCTCGTCTCAGCTGTAGGGTGGATAGCTCTCTCAATGCTACAGTGATCCAAAGGAATGTGAACGGTTCCTAATGGAAGACTCATTTCCTGTCTTCCAGAAGTCAATAGACTCACATTCTATGAGTCACTGAGTCAACAAGCCTACCGGAGATTCAACTCCTTCATCGTATTCATTAGGTATACTGTAGCAAAACGTGCAAATGGTGTACCAATTAGTAGCCTAGTCTTTTTAGTATTCAGGGAAATAATTGGAAACATATATATTGTTTGATTGATTTGGATTATTAAGGGTTTAGTCTTTGATTTGGATTATTATGGGTTTAGTCTTTGATTTGGATTATTAAGGGTTTAGTCTTTGATTTGGATTATTAAGGGTTTAGTCTTTGATTTGGATTATTAAGGGTTTAGTCTTTGATTTGGATTATTAAGGGTTTAGTCTTTGATTTGGATTATTAAGGGTTTAGTCTTTGATTTGGATTATTAAGGGTTTAGTCTTTGATTTGGATTATTAAGGGTTTAGTCTTTGATTTGGATTATTAAGGGTTTAGTCTTTGATTTGGATTAAGGGTTTAGTCTTTGATTTGGTTAATTAAGGGTTTAGTCTTTGATTTGGATTAAGGGTTTAGTCTTTGATTTGGATTAAGGGTTTAGTCTCTGATTTGGTTTAGTGGATTGTGTGGATTCCCTTGGCCTCATGTTGGTTATCTCTTGATGCCTGGTCTTGATGTAAAGAGACTGAATACAGCATGATTATTGCTAGACTTCATTTGTCTTCACCGTTGAACGACGTATCAATTGACAAGTCAAACTCCACTACCTTTACAAGCCTCTATAGAAGAACCTCTGATCATTTTTTGTTAGATATAAGAAAGCACACAAGGATTTTATATATTTTTTATTAAGACTTTTGTGTTGGTGAAAGAACCTACTATGATGGAGCGTGTTTATCTTTTAGAAAATATATTTGGAACTTTTTCGGGGGGGGGGGTTTCTAGCGAGATTAAGAAAGACCGTACATCAAGACTTGGTTTACTGCAACCAATACTTCCTGTTTTGAACATGACGTTATTCTACCATCAACTGTGAAGTGGAAGTGTTTTGAAGAGGACACTTCCACTGACATTCTCAGTTGTTTCTCTGACACCTGTGAGCCTCGGATAAAAAGGTATGTAAGTAAATGTGTGACTGGAATTCACAATCGAGTTTTTCTATTGGTATTTAATATTTGTACAATTTTTTTTTGTAAATTATGTTCAAATTTTAATAATTCATATAATCTGACTGGTGCCAATTGCATTTATTTCAACACTTAAATGAATGTAACCTAGCTGTTATGGCTTGGTCTGATAACCTTAAACATGTTCATTCACAGGTGATGTGTGTTTCCAGTCCTTAAAGCAGCGTGGTCTTATCCCTTCTCTACTGTTTCAACTCTTCACAAATGAAAACATCTCATCGCCAAAGGTTGGTGTCAATATTATTTTGAAGAATCAGATAATTGACTATTTGTGGCTTAGAAGATCGTCTTATTGGTGATGTCAGTGTTGTCCAATGCTTCTTTGTGGAACTCACTTGTCCACGGGCACTAAACATGTTCATTTCCCATCTAGTGGTGAAGAAGGAGGTCATCTATAGTATGACAGGAGCAGTGGCTTGTTCCTTCCAGAAGACTTGAGGATGAAACTTCTCAGTCGTGATGACGAGGTGGCATCTCTGCTGGTGATGACGAGGTGGCCTCTCTGCCGGTGATGACGAGGTGACCTCTGCCGGTGATGACGGGGTGGCCTCTGCCGGTGATGACGAGTTGGCCTCTCTGCTGGTGATGACGAGGTGGCCTCTCTGCTGGTGATGATGAGGTGGCATCTCTGCTGGTGATGATGAGGTGGCCTCTCTGCCGGTGATGACGAGGTGGCCTCTCTGCCGGTGATGACGAGGTGACCTCTGCCGGTGATGACGGGGTGGCCTCTGCCGGTGATGACGAGTTGGCCTCTCTGCTGGTGATGACGAGGTGGCCTCTCTGCTGGTGATGATGAGGTGGCATCTCTGCTGGTGATGATGAGGTGGCCTCTCTGCCGGTGACGACGAGGTGGCCTCTCTTCTGGTGATGACGAGGTGGCCTCTCTTCTGGTGATGACGAGGTGGCCTCTCTGCTGGTGATGACGAGGTGGCCTCTCTGCTGGTGATGACGAGGTGGCCTCTCTGCCGGTGATGACGAGGTGGCCTCTCTGCCGGTGATGACGGGGTGGCCTCTGCCGGTGATGACGAGTTGGCCTCTCTGCTGGTGATGACGAGTTGGCCTCTCTGCTGGTGATGACGAGGTGGCCTCTCTGCTGGTGACGACGAGGTGGCCTCTCTGCTGGTGACGACGAGGTGGCCTCTGCTGGTGACGACGAGGTGGCCTCTCTGCTGGTGACGACGAGGTGGCCTCTCTGCTGGTGACGACGAGGTGGCCTCTCTGCCGGTGATGACGAGGTGGCCTCTCTGCCGGTGATGACGAGGTGGCCTCTCTGCTGGTGATGACGAGGTGGCCTCTCTTCCGGTGATGACGAGAGGCCTCTCTGCTGGTGATGACGAGGTGGCCTCTCTGCCGGTGATGACGAGGTGGCCTCTCTGCCGGTGACGACGAGGTGGCCTCTCTGCCGGTGACGACGAGGTGGCCTCTCTGCCGGTGACGACGAGATGGCCTCTCTGCCGGTGATGACGAGGTGCCCTCTCTGCCGGTGATGACGAGGTGGCCTCTGCCGGTGATGACGAGGTGGCTTCTCTGCTGGTGAGTGCCTGACATTTTGTGGGTGGAGGTTTTTCATGTTCACTGTAGACTTCTATCAACATGGACCGACTAGGGAGAATAACTGCATCTACACAACGGTCTCCCTTAAAACTAGCTGCTTTTAGCAACGCTAGAATTTTATGTACACGCTAACGTTGCTGGGAATTATTTAGCAAAAAATCTGAATAGTCCGCCGGAATCCACAAATAAAATAAAATTAAGTTTCAACTTACTCTGTCGATTGTCTTTAGTCTTGGTCCTTATGCAAGGGGGGAATGGGGGGGGGGGGTGAATTTAAAGTAGAATCAAATTTTCAAACGTGGGTTTGAATTTTATTTAGCTTCCGGGTGGACTATTCCGGGTTTTTTTGCACGTTAATTCCTAAATACTTACTAAAAGCAGCTACCGTAAAACATTTTGATGAGGCACTTATTTTTTGGTCCTTCTCTGAATGTAACGTTTATTTTTACCAGGGCGGGGTCCATTAAGAACATATGATTCTTTACAATGACGGCCTGGTAAGAGGTGAAAGGCCTCCAGTGGGGCAGGAAGTGGGTGATTTAAATCAGTTTTCCTTTTTGATATTGTATATTTTAACACAGATTTAGCAGATTTTCAGGCTAATGTAACAGTATAACTTTATTATTATTACTTTTTATAACTAGCTAGCCATTTCACATCGGTTACACTAACTACCAAGCCAGACACAGAACTAATAATAATACTAATGTATTTACAGATACATTTCCCATGCTCAATGAGCATGTTATTTGTCTTTCCATTTGTGTCTCAACTTAAGATACCATACAGTTGGGCTGAATGGTTCTGTGTTCATCCAGGTGCCTACAGTACCTGAAAGGAATCACAATCCCCAAACACGTCAAAACACATCTCGGGCAGACTTGAAAATCCAGGCTAGCTTTCACTTGTCATAAAGAAGACCTTGTTGTCATAGAGATTGCCTTGTTGTCATAGAGATTGCCTTGTTGTCATAGAGATTACCTTGTTGTCAGGATTTCCAAACAAGGTTTTTCATTTGTACCAAAACAATTAATTCCATATATCCTTCAGGTGACAAATTAAATCATTATTTTAATCAGAAGTGTCTTCTTTTTTTTTTTGTTACCTCCAGAAACTTGATTGCCACTGTGGATGTATAATTTGTCGTCTCATTTTATTCACAGATCCTCTATTTCCATACAAGAGGGACAAGAAGTCTGACTCCATCCTCAACCTGTGGACCTGCTCTGAGGATGTTGGACACCTTCAGCCACACTGATTTCCTGTCAGACCGGTTGTCTTTGAACTCCATGCCATGTGACTGACTAACCTGAACATTTACTACAACAGGAATACAATGTTCATCAGACTCCCCACACGGTGGACAGACTACTCTCTGTCTGGTTGTGAGGTCACAGGAAATAGACTGATCTGTTCATGAGGGACTGTAAGTTGTTGTAACAGAATAATACAGGCCAGCTCGTCTTCGTGTCTCTTCTGTTCGGCCTTCTGACACGTTGGTCTGTTAGTCTTTGTTCTGTGCTTCAGTCGTCATCATGGTGGAGGCAGAATTCTAACCCTGATAGATTATAGTTGTAAAGACTTCAAGATGTAGCCAGGACATTGATGTCCACTCTGTAGATAACATAAACACTCTCTATGTATTAAATGTATTAAAAGTCCTAGGAGAGGGACCGTGCTTTCAGGAGAAGGATAACAGGACCTTGTCCAGAGACAACCCCCAGCCCTTAACCTCCAAGGCATTTGTGTACAGGGAGTTTAATACATTATTTGATACAATCAGGGAATTTGACATAAAGTATGGATTACGTTTTGAATATTCAATGATCATTAAATGTATTTTTGTAATTTTTTTCCACAGTAAGTGTTTGGCAGTTCTCATGGAAACGTTGTGAAATTTTTAACGTGTCTTATTAAGAGTGGTATTAAGGCTAGATCGAATCATTTCAGATCATTGAACATTTCGTCTTTCAGAGGGTCAGTTTACCTGATTATACCAAAGTCTTTTGAGTTTCACATGAATTCTAGTCTTATCAACAACAACAAAAAACACATCCGGCATGGGCGCCAGATTTGTTTTGGGAAAAACTTTTAAATTTTATAAAACATCCTGTAATTCTACACATTTTTCCATGGTTTTATGACGTGTTCATAGTCTGATTTGTATTGTATTCTTTGGGTTGGGGGCCCCCTGGTGGTCAGACAAGTGCCCTGCATGTCCGGTCGGTATTCCTGCTCTACTTCTATGTCGGGTTCACACATTTGTTCTGCAAACAATTCCAAATTGACACTAGAAAATGAAGGGGAACCCCACTTGGAGAAATTATAATCCCAAATGAACACTTCAGATTCACAGCTTCAGGTACCTCAGGCTGTCCCAACAACAATAATGACATGAAAGTGCATTCCAATAGTGTAAAAGGCAATAAGGGTCCGATTCAATCAGATCCGCACATTGTCGGAGCTGTCAAATCCACAAGTGTCTGCACGGAGTTTCATTAGCCAATGCACCTAAATATTTTTGCTCTGCGACCCGGAATTTTAATTTACAGAGAAGAAAGAAGAAAGAAAATCACCCAGATAATTGTTGCAATGATTTCTTCACTACGGCAGCCCCTAAATGTGGGGAACTCACTGAGCACAGATTCATGACCGTCATACTTGCACCATTACTACAAAGAACAACGGATTGTTATCAACAATAACAACAAATAGTGCTCCTACATTTTTCCTTGTTAAAAGAAGGTAGAGGCCTGCCTTGTTTACGTGTTCAAACACTGGAATGTGAGATGTAATCTACACCCTGATTAGAATGATAGAACTCCTCATTCTTTAATGGTTTTTCAATTTGAGCGTAATTATTTCAATATAGCCTAATTTTGAACTTCCAACAGGAACGGGGACGGTTGTGACTTTGTGACAATGATGCAAGGGCAGTTGCTCACTAATTTAAAGGCTCCAATTCAGTCCCACTGCCAAAATATCCGCTATGCGGGTGTCTGCTATTGCTGGGTAACACTTGATCTTATTAAATCTAGACCTGAGAGTTTGTATTCCATAGCCACTTGAAGAAAAAAATAGTTTTTAATTTGTTTGTTAAAGATGATAGTTTTTCCTCAGGGGACCCCAAGTACTGTATGTCCTTAGCTGTACTCCATCTAGCCAAAAAAACAAATCGCAAAAAGGTGAGAGAATTACATTTTTTTTTGCACCACTTCCGTTCCTTAGCTGTACTCCATCTAGCCAAAACCAGAACACACAGAGTTAACTTAGATCCTGGTGACCCAGGATGGCTCTGGTCACCATAGAAACACTCAGAGGCCCTTCACTCATTTTATCCATAATGACGGCGGAATTAACTTGTGTAACACTTTTTTTCTGTTGCATAGTCCCCAAACAAATGGTTTGTAGATGTTCAATAACTGTCAACAACATTTCAACTAACTACATACTAACCCTGACCCTTATTCTAAACCTAACCCTTATTCTAACCCTAACCCTTATTCTAACCCTTAATCTAAACCTAACCCTTATTCTAAACCTAACCCTTAATCTAAACCTAACCGTAAACCTTAGCAAGCAGTTGCTTATCAACAGATAGTTTGTGGAAAGTCTGACCACCTGTAGATCATCAGTGTGGGGCTATCCAAATAAAGACCTGAACATAGAAGGCAGGTTGGAATGTTTGACCGCAGGTTGCCAACATGAGAGATAACCTGTTACACACCAGACATGGGTTCAAATACTATTCAAAATCATTTAAAACACTGTATCTGTGCTTGATTGAGCTTGCCTGTTGCAAGGGAACCAATGGAAAAGTCTCAAAAGGTGAAAACCCCGCCCACCTCACACACATTCTAAAGCCAAGTAGTATTTGAACCCAGGTGTGACACACAACTTCCCGAAAAACCTAACGAGACAGTATCTCCATAAATTATAGCAGTACTTCCTGTTCTCTCAGTTAACAAAGAGCAAAGGGTCTGGCTGAGTGCTAGGAAAAACTATTGGCCAATGTGTGTCTAGAATGCTCGCAGGCTGGCTAAACATTAACTTAGATCAAACATTAATTACGTAAATGATGACTGCCGATTAAACATCCAGGATGTAGTGGCGGTATTTGACGCTTGTCGCACGTCACGTGGAAAGCCTTGTTGTTCTGGATACACGCAAGCAAGCATTGCCCATACACACCATGTATTGTTGTCTTAGTCCACAACGTAAGTGTCCCTTGAGTGTGTTTGTAGAGATGTGCCATCACAGCTGCTCACACACACCTTCCACTGATCAGCCTGACCAATATACCACACACCTAGACACTGATCAGCCTGACACCAATATACCACACTCCTAATAGACACTGATCAGCCTGACCAATATACCACACTCCTAATAGACACTGATCAGCCTGACACCAATATACCACACTCCTAATAGACACGGATCAGCCTGACACCAATATACCACACTCCTAATAGACACTGATCAGTCTGACACCAATATACCACACTCCTAATAGACACTGATCAGCCTGACACCAATATACCACACTCCTAATAGATACTGATCAGCCTGACACCAATATACCACACTCCTAGACACTGATCAGCCTGACACCAATATACCACATTCCTAATAGACACTGATCAGCCTGACACCAATATACCACACACCTAGACACTGATCAGCCTGACACCAATATACCACACTCCTAATAGACACTGATCAGCCTGACACCAATATACCACACTCCTAGACACTGATCAGCCTGACACCAATATACCACACTCCTAGACACTGATCAGCCTGACACCCATATACCACACTCCTAATAGACACTGATCAGCCTGACACCAATATACCACACTCCTAATAGACACTGATCAGCCTGACACCAATATACCACACTCCTAATAGACACTGATCAGCCTGACACCAATATACCACACTCCTAGACACTGATCAGCCTGACACCAATATACCACATTCCTAATAGACACTGATCAGCCTGACACCAATATACCACACACCTAATAGACACTGATCAGCCTGACACCAATATACCACACTCCTAATAGACACTGATCAGCCTGACACCAATATACCACACTCCTAATAGATACTGATCAGCTTGACACCAATATACCACACTCCTAATAGACACTGATCAGCCTGACACCAATATACCACACTCCTAGACACTGATCAGCCTGACACCAATATACCACACACCTAATAGACACTGATCAGCCTGACACCAATATACCACACTCCTAATAGACACTGATCAGCCTGACACCAATATACCACACTCCTAATAGACACTGATCAGCCTGACACCAATATACCACACTCCTAATAGACACTGATCAGCCTGACACCAATATACCACACTCCTAGACACTGATCAGCCTGACACCAATATACCACACTCCTAATAGACACTGATCAGCCTGACACCAATATACCACACTCCTAATAGACACTGATCAGCCTGACACCAATATACCACAATCCTAGACACTGATCAGCCTGACACCAATATACCACACTCCTAATAGACACTGATCAGCCTGACACCAATATACCACACTCCTAATAGACACTGATCAGCCTGACACCAATATACCACACACCTAGACACTGATCAGCCTGACACCAATATACCACACTCCTAGACACTGATCAGCCTGACACCAATATACCACACTCCTAATAGACACTGATCAGCTTGACACCAATATACCACACACCTAGACACTGATCAGCCTGACACCAATATACCACACTCCTAATAGACACTGATCAGCCTGACACCAATATACCACACTCCTAATAGACACTGATCAGCCTGACACCAATATACCACACTCCTAGACACTGATCAGCCTGACACCAATATACCACACACCTAATAGACACTGATCAGCCTGACACCAATATACCACACTCCTAATAGACACTGATCAGCCTGACACCAATATACCACACTCCTAATAGACACTGATCAGCCTGACACCAATATACCACACACCTAGACACTGATCAGCCTGACACCAATACACCACACTCCCAATAGACACTGATCAGCCTGACACCAATATACCACACTCCTAATAGACTAGAACATTGCTGGTAACACTTTACACTAAGGCTGCCTTGATAATTGGTTTAGAATGGGCTTCTAAGGGTTTATATATGCACATTGCTGTAATTTGATACTATATGTTCATGTAAAGACAATATTAATGTCCCTTTTCAGGTAGATAAAGTGGTTTCTAACCGTGATATTTAAAATATATATATAAATATAGTCTTTTTAAATCCCATTTTTCAATTGCCAGACCAAAACCGTTTCTCTATTGTTGGACAATAAAATCCTTCATTGAATTTTTGTAGAATACAGGTCAGTGGACAACACATGATTTCAGATGATTGCAACCCGAACCAGCAGGAAACTTACATTTTTGAGAGTTGGAAGGAGGTGAGTGACGCAGTGGAAATGTCTATTGTATTGAGGCCAGTGTGGAATCTTTCACAGTTTTGTTCTCAACATGTGTCTCTCACGCAATTCTATAATAAAAGGCTACAAATTGTTTTATGGTTGTTGGTCCCATTTCAGAGAAGATACACACTGGCCTATAGAATACTGAGGGATACGTTAGCATCGTATGCTACACATACTGAAACAACAGACTGGACTGTTTCCTTGCTTTTACAACACCTTTGATCAGAACAAACCAGGTCTGACATCTGTACAGATTTGGGTTTAAGATAGGACCTGTTTTAATCATGCTTATCTTTACAATCTTTACATGTCATTACATAAAAGACAGGAGATGCTAATATGCTAATGTGAGATTAATAATTATACTATACGCTAATATGCTAATGTGAGGTTAATAATTTATTATACTTATACAGTAGTTCTCTAGATTACGATTAGAAGACTAAACAAGGAAGAAGTGCAAAAAATATTGATACATTATAATAGACCAGGGATTCATACATGCTACAATTCCTAGCAGTTATAAACAGCTATAAATATATTAAATAAGAGTTTAAAAATCATTTTCTTTCTTTAAAAACATCCATATCCATGTACTGCACGTTCACTAAAACATTTGACAACATACAAAACAAGTCAAACTTTATCGACAAAAAAATAAACAAATCCATTTGTTCTTCCAGACATTCACAGAATGTGTTTAAATAACAATCCCTTTTTAATTAAGCAGAGTGAGGGTACATAATCTGTAGTGGAAGCAGTGTCCTGTGATCTTATAAAACAACAGGATGTGCCCACATTCAGACGCAGGCCCGATTTATGCCGGAGCAGATGGTCAGGGGGGTGGGGGGGGGCAGAACATAACTCTATACTAATATTTACATTTTGGCGGTATCGGAGGTGGAACTGCGTTAGAGACGTGAAATCCACAAGTGGCTCCTGGCATTATACCTAAAGCGACCATTGTCATTGGTTGCACGGCGTCGCATTTAAGAGAAATCCTATGCAGACTTGTTTACATGTTGGGAACACTGGAATGTGAGATGTAATCTACACCTCCATTAGGGTGACAGGAATGTTTGACCGCTCCAACGTAGTTCCACCTCCCGACACGGTCAAAACATCAGCTATGTCAGTTTGATCTGATTGAATCTAGGCCTAAGCCCCAAAATAATTGAACATATTTACTATATTAAACAAATTTTAGCTGAATTCCTGGTGATTTAACAGTCTTTGAAAAGCTGCCTGTTGGGCCTCCTGTTGCCAAGCCCAGTTATATAGCATGCTGGTATGGCTGTACAGGTACAGGTACAGGTACAGGTACAGATACAGGTACAGATACAGGTACAGGTACAGGTACAGATACAGGTACAGGTACAGATACAGATACAGGTACAGGTACAGATACAGATACAGGTACAGATACAGATACAGGTACAGGTACAGGTACAGATACAGGTACAGGTACAGGTACAGGTACAGATACAGGTACAGGTACAGGTACAGGTACAGGTACAGGTACAGATACAGGTACAGGTACAGGTACAGGTACAGGTACAGGTACAGATACAGATACAGATACAGGTACAGGTACAGGTACAGGTACAGATACAGATACAGATACAGATACAGGTACAGGTACAGGTACAGGTACAGATACAGATACAGATACAGATACAGATACAGGTACAGGTACAGGTACAGATACAGGTACAGGTACAGGTACAGATACAGATACAGATACAGGTACAGGTACAGGTACAGGTACAGATACAGATACAGATACAGATACAGATACAGGTACAGGTACAGGTACAGGTACAGATACAGATACAGATACAGATACAGGTACAGGTACAGGTACAGGTACAGATACAGATACAGATACAGATACAGATACAGGTACAGGTACAGGTACAGATACAGGTACAGGTACAGGTACAGGTACAGGTACAGGTGTGGTTGTTCCTATGGGTCCGGTTCCCGACTAAAAAGCATGTGCTTGTGTTATGAGTGTACAGGTCTTGGTCACCTGCCTGTTCAGGTGAGGCTGTGTCTACATCGTCTTGGTCACCTGCCTGTTCAGGTGAGGCTGTGTCTACATCGTCTTGGTCACCTGCCTGTCAAGGTGAGGCTGTGTCTACATCGTCTTGGTCACCTGTCTGTCAAGGTGAGGCTGTGTCTACATCGTCTTGGTCACCTGTCTGTTCAGGTGAGGCTGTGTCTACATCGTCTTGGTCACCTGTCTGTCAAGGTGAGGCTGTGTCTACATCGTCTTGGTCACCTGTCTGTCCAGGTGAGGCTGTGTCTACATCGTCTTGGTCACCTGCCTGTCAAGGTGAGGCTGTGTCTACATCGTCTTGGTCACCTGTCTGTTCAGGTGAGGCTGTGTCTAAATCGTCTTGGTCACCTGTCTGTTCAGGTGAGGCTGTGTCTAAATCGTCTTGGTCACCTGTCTGTCCAGGTGAGGCTGTGTCTACATCGTCTTGGTCACCTGCCTGTCCAGGTGAGGCTGTGTCTAAATCGTCTTGGTCACCTGCCTGTTCAGGTGAGGCTGTGTCTAAATCGTCTTGGTCACCTGCCTGTTCAGGTGAGGCTGTGTCTATGTCGTCTTGGTCACCTGCCTGTTCAGGTGAGGCTGTGTCTACATCGTCTTGGTCACCTGCCTGTCCAGGTGAGGCTGTGTCTAAATCGTCTTGGTCACCTGCCTGTTCAGGTGAGGCTGTGTCTAAATCGTCTTGGTCACCTGCCTGTTCAGGTGAGGCTGTGTCTAAATCGTCTTGGTCACCTGTCTGTTCAGGTGAGGCTGTGTCTAAATCGTCTTGGTCACCTGCCTGTTCAGGTGAGGCTGTGTCTATGTCGTCTTGGTCACCTGCCTGTTCAGGTGAGGCTGTGTCTACATCGTCTTGGTCACCTGCCTGTCCAGGTGAGGCTGTGTCTAAATCGTCTTGGTCACCTGCCTGTTCAGGTGAGGCTGTGTCTAAATCGTCTTGGTCACCTGCCTGTTCAGGTGAGGCTGTGTCTACATCGTCTTGGTCACCTGCCTGTTCAGGTGAGGCTGTGTCTAAATCGTCTTGGTCACCTGCCTGTTCAGGTGAGGCTGTGTCTAAATCGTCTTGGTCACCTGCCTGTTCAGGTGAGGCTGTGTCTACATCGTCTTGGTCACCTGCCTGTCCAGGTGAGGCTGTGTCTAAATCGTCTTGGTCACCTGCCTGTTCAGGTGAGGCTGTGTCTACATCGTCTTGGTCACCTGCCTGTTCAGGTGAGGCTGTGTCTACATCGTCTTGGTCACCTGTCTGTCCAGGTGAGGCTGTGTCTACGTCGTCTTGGTCACCTGTCTGTCCAGGTGAGGCTGTGTCTAAATCGTCTTGGTCACCTGTCTGTCCAGGTGAGGCTGTGTCTAAATCGTCTTGGTCACCTGTCTGTCCAGGTGAGGCTGTGTCTAAATCGTCTTGGTCACCTGCCTGTTCAGGTGTTGGGTAACAATTAAGTACGTTACTGTGATTGTTTCAAATGAAATGGTCAAAAATAAACAAAAATAGCTTCTTAGTAAAGAGACATTTCTAAAGCAAGAATTTTGCTAGGACTGTCTGGGAGTGGTCTGAGTGGGGGGGAGGGGAAAACTGAAAACGAGCTGTTATTGGCAGAGAGATTTGGAAATCTCTTTCTTATTGGCGCCAGAGGGGATGGCTGATGTTTTACATGCTCCTAACCAACTGTGCTATTTTGTTAGTTTTTTGCGTTGTTTGTAACTTATTTTTTAAACTTATTTTGTACATAATATTGCTGCTCACCGTCTCTTATGACCGAAAATAACTTCTAGACATCAGAACTGCGATTACTCCAGTCACCCAAATCACAGACTGTTCTCTCTGCTACCGCACGGCAAGCGTTACCGGAGCGCCAAGTCTAGGACCAAAAGGCTCCTTAACAGCTTCTACCCCCAAGCCATAAGTCTGCTGAACAATTAATCCAATGGCCACCTGGACTATTTAAATTGACACCCCCCCCCCCCACACCCCCCTCCATTTGTTTTATACACTGCTGCTACTCGCTGTTTATTATCTATGCATAGTCACTTCACCCCTACCTACATGTGCAAATTACCTTGACTAACCTGTACCCCCGCACATTGACTCAGTACCCTGTATATAGTCTCGTTATTGTTATTTTATTGTGTTACTTTTTAATGATTTTTACTTTAGTTTATTTGTTAAATATTTTCTTAACTCTTTCTTGAACTGCACTGTTGGTTAAGGGCTTGTAAGTCAGCATTTCACGGGTAAGGTCTACTACACCTGTTGTTTTCGACGCATGTGACAAATAAAGTTTGATTTAATTTGATTCCTTAATTTACCGCCTGGTGATGTCTTCAGGCAGACCAAAACTCCATCCCACCAAAACAGGATGAAATTTCAGGTCTTTTCAAAACAGCTCTTACACTAAAAGGGCATTATCATCATTTTTCACAATTTCACAGTATTATTCCAACCTCATATATAAAACATAGGAAAAAACACATTTTTGACTGCACTAGGCCTTTAAGAACATACATTTTAGGTTAATAATATAACATTGTATTACACACCATAAACTTATTCCATAGATCCATATGCCAAAAATTGTGTTTAACCTGTTGTTGTTTGTAATATTAATAAGAAATGTATTTTATTTTAATATTTTTAAAAATATATATTTTGAGATGTGGCCGCGGACTCCGTGGCAGTACCACCGTGGACCCCACTTTGAGAACCCCCGCAATAGGGTACCATTTTGAATGTAGGCTGTGTGAGTTACTACAGGCTGTGTGAGTTTCTACAGGCTGTGTGAGTTTCTACAGGCTGTGTGAGTTTCTACAGGCTGTGTGAGTTTCTACAGGCTGTGTGAGTTACTACAGGCTGTGTGAGTTTCTACAGGCTGTGTGAGTTTCTACAGGCTGTGTGAGTTTCTACAGGCTGTGTGAGTTACTACAGGCTGTGTGAGTTTCTACAGGCTGTGTGAGTTACTACAGGCTGTGTGAGTTTCTACAGGCTGTGTGAGTTTCTACAGGCTGTGTGAGTTTCTACAGGCTGTGTGAGTTACTACAGGCTGTGTGAGTTTCTACAGGCTGTGTGAGTTACTACAGGCTGTGTGAGTTTCTACAGGCTGTGTGAGTTTCTACAGGCTGTGTGAGTTGCTACAGGCTGTGTGAGTTGCTACAGGCTGTGTGAGTTGCTACAGGCTGTGTGAGTTGCTACAGGCTGTGTGAGTTACTACAGGCTGTGTGAATTTCTACAGGCAGTGTGAGTTTCTACAGGCTGTGTGAGTTACTACAGGCTGTGTGAGTTTCTACAGGCTGTGTGAGTTACTACAGGCTGTGTGAGTTGCTACAGGCGTTTCAGGACCCGTTGAGTCTGTGCCATACATCCACCACCCTCTCGGGGTGAGACATGCTGTCCCTCCACTGCTCTGCTGCTTCCTGCGTTGGGCTGTCGAAGCCAAGGTGAACCTGCAGAAAAATGGATGTTGTTATGTAACTGGCCTAATCTTCGAAAACGCAAACACTCCACGTGGTTACTGGTGTGTGTGACAGCGAGATAGGCAGAGCGTTTGTGTGCATGGAATAGTGGCAAGAAGAAGAAGAAGAAAACGAAGAAGAAAGTCATACAACAACAAAGTCATACAGATACAGTACGTTTAAGCCGTTATCACCTGTCCGAGGAAGTGTTTTCGTCTGACAGAGCGGTGACTGTAGAGTTTGACTGACAGAAGGAAGCTCTGGTCCAGAGCTAAGGGGAAGTAGAAAGACTCAGTCCAGGTCAGCTGACCTCCGGAGGACTTCAGGGTGTGAGTCTTCTTCTTCATCACCACCCTGCCCGACTGCTGCATCTCTATCTTCACAAAGAACGCTGTTTCACAGACAAGGAAGGAAGGAAGGAAGGAAGGAAGGAATGAAGGAAGGAAGGAAGGAAGGAAGGAAGGAAGGAAGGAAGGAAGGAAGGAAGGAAGGAAGGAAGGAAGGAAGGAAGGAAGGAAGGAAGGAAGGAAGGAAGGAAGGAAGGAAGGAAGGAAGGAAGGAAGGAAGGAAGGAAGGAAGGAAGGAAGGAAGGAAGGAAGGAAGGAAGGAAGGAAACACACAAACAAAATGGTTACTCGTTAGCCTCGGAATCCCAAGGCTTCTCACATACCAGACGGGATTTGTAAGGATGGCCACTCAAGATTACTCATCATTCAAATAATTTAAAATGTTTTTTTTCTCGAAGAATGATGTACGTGAATAATGTAGGTGGGCAGATCCAGACCTGGGTTCAAATACTATTAGATATATTTCTAAAACATTCAGTATTTGCTGTTGTAGCCTGCCCGGAGTGCCTGGTGGTGTCCAGGGTTGGCACTTGTTGGACGTTCCATTGGTTCCATTGCAACAGACAAGTTCAATCGAGCACAGCTACATTTTTTATTTTTTTTCAAATAATATTTTGAACCCAGGTCTGGTCAGGTGAAGTAGACACCTACCCTGCCGGAGTGGAGCAGGGAGATTCTGGGCAGCGAGGACCTGCAGTTGAATACGTCCGTTAACAGGCTGGAAACAGGTGGCCAGGTGCAGCTCAGCGTGACACACCTGGAGAAAGACGGAGAGGAAGAAGAGGAGAACTTCAGACACTGGAGACTGGACACATTTCTACAGTTTCAAACATTTCCTACCGACAACCTCATGTTGCTAAACACACTGGTGCCATCCCAAATACCTGTACTTGGTTAGGTAGCTAATGAGGCGTGACAACAATGTGATTTGGAGGTATGGTAACGCCAGACTAGGTAGCGACGTAACAACAATGTGGTTTGGAGGTATGGTAACGTGAGACTAGGTAGATAAAATACTTACTGCTTCTGTGTCAAATCATTAAATCAAATTGTATTGGTCACATACACATGGTTAGCAGATGTTAATGTGAGTTTAGTGAAATTCTTGTGTAAGGACTCGAAGCGAGGTGACCATCTCTGTCGGCACCATCTTGCGTTGTGGATTAGTTTGAAGGAGTACCAAGTTGTAGAAGATAGTGAAAATACCACATGGACATTTTTAGGAGTTAACCGAAAGGAATTGGATGTTCTGTGCTTGTTTGTGCTGTCTATGTGTACCATAAAGTGGTAGACTAAATCATATGGTTTAACAACGTGCTGTTGGATGTCTCTTTTCTGAGAAAGCATAATGATGATTTGTGTCTGACTTCTGGACCACAGAATGTCCTCTCCCTCTCTCCGTCCCTCCTGAGGTTTGACCTACCACTGACTTCTGGACCACAGAAACAGAACACCTTCCATTTATAATGTAATTTTCCCCCATACTGACCTATTATCTGCCAAAGGGAAGGCCCATTCCTGTTTCAGGATGACAATGCACCCGTGCACAAAGCGAGGCCCATACAGAAATGGTTTGTTGAGATTGGTGTGGAAGAGCCCTGACCTCAACCCCATCGAACACCTTTGGGATGAATTGGAACGCCGACTGCGAGCCAGGCCTAATCGCCCAACATCAGTGCCCGACCTCACTAATGCTCGAGGCTGAATGGAAGCAAGTCCCCGCAGCAATGTTCCAACATCTAGTGAAAAGCCTTCCCAGAAGAGTGGAGGCTGTTATAGCAGCAAAGCGGGACCAACTCCAGCAGCATACCACCCTGCATACCACTGCTGGCTTGCTTCTGAAGCTAAGCAGGGTTGGTCCTGGTCAGTCCCTGGATGGGAGACCAGGTGCTGCTGGAAGTGGTGTTGGAGGGCCAGTAGGAGGCACTCTTTCCTCTGGTCTAAACAAAGATCCCAATGCCCCAGGGCAGTGATTGGGGACACTGCTCTGTGTAGGGTGCCGTCTTTCGGATGGGACGTTAAACGGGTGTCCTGACTCTCTGAGGTCATTAAAGATCCCATGGCACTTATCGTAAGAGTAGGGGTGTTAACCCCGGTGTCCTGGCTAAATTCCCAATCTGGCCCTCAACCATCACGGTCACCTAATAATCCCCAGTTTACAATTGGCTCATTCATCCCCCTCCTCTCCCCTGTAACTATTCCCCAGGTCGTTGCTGCAAATGAGAACGTGTTCTCAGTCAACTTACCTGGTAAAATAACGGTAAAATAAAAATAAAAAAATAAATAAATATTAATGTCCATGATTTTGGAACGAGACGTTCGACAAGCAGGTGTCCACATACTGTTGGCCACGTAGTGTACAGTAGTTGTGTGTCTGTAACTTTCTAACTCATCGTTATTCACGATTCATTCAGGACTATCCGTAACCATGGTAGCATCCACATCAATGTAGAAGTGTTTAGAAACATATTAAATTCTTATTTACAATAAAAGTGACACCAAAATTATACAATAGTTGAGTTACCATTAATTTCTACTGGGCAAAAGATTATCTGAAACACAACCAAAACAAACAGCAAATGAATCCAACAAATTGACGTAATCATTGCACGCTAGGAATATGGGACAAAATACTTAACTTTTGACTACATTAATACACATAAGTGAATTTGTCCCGATACTTTTCGTCCCCTAAAATGGGTGGACTTTGAACAAAAAGTGCTTGAATTTCTAAACGGTTCACCCGACATGGACGACAATAGTCTCAAATTAAAGCGGACAGTCTGCACTTTTAACCTCATAGTCATTGGTATCGTTTCAAATCCAAAGTGCTGGAATACAGAGACAAAACAACAGCAAATGTGTCACCGTCCCAATACTTTTGGAGATCACTGTACATGTCCTGTGTTACCACAACATTTTAAACACAATCATAACCGTATGTTATCCCTAGAAAATAAACATTATTTGTTTAAGCATAGTCTTTAAACACAATCGTAAATCGATTCATGAGTACAAAGCTCAGGCTTCAGAATCACATGATGACTTCATCCGAAAATGGCACCCTATTCCCTATGTAGTGCACTACTGTTGTCCAGGTTCCATAGGGCTCTGGTCAAAAGTAGTGCACTACATTTCATTTTATTTAACCCTTATTTTACCAGGTATGTTGACTGAGAACACATTCTCATTTACAGCAACGACCTGGGGAATAGTTACAGGGGAGATGAATGAGCCAATTGTAAACTGGGGAGGATTAGGTGACTGATGGTATGAGGGCCAGATTGGGAATTTAGCCAGGACACCAGGGTTAACACCCCTACTCTTACAATAAGTGTCATGGGATCTTTAGTGACCACAGAGAGTCAGGACACTCGATTTAACGTCCCATCCGAAAGACGGCACTCTACACAGGGCAATGTCCCCAATCACTGCCCTGGGGCGTTGGGATATTTGTATTTTTTTTTTTTTGACAGGGAACAGAGTGCCATTTGGTATGCAACCAATGTTGCAACAGAGAGTGGGCTCTTAATGACATTCCCATTGCCAAGTGACACATTTCTCCTGCTCCTCTTTTCAGCAGACAGCCACTGCTTTTCAGCCAGGAGCATGACCCGTTTCAGCCACAAGACGGACATGTTGAGGCCTGACAACAACAATATGTAGAAGGACATTTCCTGTTACGGTAAGTACAGTCCATAACCTTTCTTAAACTTCCTGGACTGTGTATACAGGTGTAGGATCGTAATTTGATTACCCTGTTGCAGGTAACATTTCCTGCAATGCAGGACATGTAAAACTTGTAGTGTATTTCAGGTTTAAAAATGTTTCTAAAGTTTTTAATTTCCACTTTGAAATTTCGGACTTGATTTTCCCTTATGAAAACGGTTTCAACCCCTTCAAAAATGTCCATGAATTCTAATCCACATTTCCTGTTGCCGTATGATTATTTTCCTGATGCAGCTCAAATTAACTGGCTCAAATTAAGATCCTACATCTATACCTCTGATGCCTATAATATCCATTAAAAACCTTTCACATTATTACACAAGGCTATTTCTAAAGAATATTATTGCATCAATTGCTTCTAACCGTTTCCAAATCACCTGATCTCCACCAACAACTCTCCACATAATGAGCCTCTAACCCCCATCAACAACTCTCCACATAATGAGCCTCTAACCCCCATCAACAACTCTCCACATAATGAGCCTCTAACCCCCATCAACAACTCTCCACATAATGAGCCTCTAACCCCCATCAACAACTCTCCACATAATGAGCCTCTAACCCCCATCAACAACTCTCCACATAATGAGCCTCTAACCCCCATCAACAACTCTCCACATAATGAGCCTCTAACCCCCATCAACAACTCTCCACATAATGAGCCTCTAACCCCCATCAACAACTCTCCACATAATAAACCTATCATCTCCACCAACAACTCTCCACATAATGAGCCAACAGAAAGGCTTTTCCTAAAGATGCATGTATTGTATCCACTGTTTCAAACACACACTCTTCATAGGATAGGTTAGTGTATTTCAGAAAGAGGGATACAACAAAAGGGAAGCTCTTATGCATCCCTCTGTCTAAGGCCTGTGTTATCTAAGGGCTTGGTTGGGTGCCTTAAGAAACTGCAAATAAGCCAGTGCGTCACAGTTGGGCAGTAAAAGGAATAATGAAAGCAACAGCTGGGACCAGGACGATACTCCCAGAGGACCAGGACGATACTCCCAGAGGACAGGTTGGTGTTCAGAGGGATACTCCCAGAGGACAGGTTGGTGTTCAGAGGGATACTCCCAGAGGACAGGTTGGTGTTTAGAGGGATACTCCCAGAGGACAGGTTGGTGTTCAGAGGGATACTCCCAGAGGACAGGTTGGTGTTTAGAGGGATACTCTCAGAGGACAGGTTGGTGTTCAGAGGGATACTCCCAGAGGACAGGTTGGTGTTCAGAGTGATACTCCCAGAGGACAGGTTGGTGTTCAGAGGGATACTCCCAGAGGACAGGTTGGTGTTCAGAGGGATACTCCCAGAGGACAGGTTGGTGTTCAGAGGGATACTCCCAGAGGACAGGTTGGTGTTCAGAGGGATACTCCCAGAGGACAGGTTGGTGTTCAGAGGGATACTCCCAGAGGACAGGTTGGTGTTTAGAGGGATACTCCCAGAGGACACGTTGGTGTTCAGAGGGATACTCCCAGAGGACAGAGTAGTGTTTAGAGGGATACTCCCAGAGGACACGTTGGTGTTTAGAGGGATACTCCCAGAGGACAGGTTGGTGTTCAGAGGGATACTCCCAGAGGACAGGTTGGTGTTCAGAGGGATACTCCCAGAGGACAGGTTGGTGTTCAGAGGGATACTCCCAGAGGACAGGTTGGTGTTCAGAGGGATACTCCCAGAGGACAGGCTGGTGTTTAGAGGGATACTCCCAGAGGACAGGTTGATGTTCAGAGGGATACTCCCAGAGGACAGGTTGGTGTTCAGAGGGATACTCCCAGAGGACAGGTTGGTGTTCAGAGGGATACTCCCAGAGGACAGGTTGGTGTTCAGAGGGATACTCCCAGAGGACAGGTTGGTGTTTAGAGGGATACTCCCAGAGGACAGGTTGGTGTTCAGAGGGATACTCCCAGAGGACAGGTTGGTGTTCAGAGGGTTACTCCCAGAGGACAGGTTGGTGTTCAGAGGGATACTCCCAGAGGACAGGTTGGTGTTCAGAGGGATACTCCCAGAGGACAGGTTGGTGTTCAGAGGGATACTCCCAGAGGACAGGTTGGTGTTTAGAGGGTTACTCCCAGAGGACACGTTGGTGTTTAGAGGGATACTCCAAGAGGACAGGTTGGTGTTCAGAGGGATACTCCCAAAGGACAGGGTGTTCATCCACAAAATTATTAATTAATTTAAGGTTTACACAAATATGTCCATTCAATAAAGTATTACGTCAGAAAAACAAATGGTCCAAAACCCATGTCTCTACCATGTACATTTCAAAAGTTAGACGTTTTATTCTGAGAATTGCTCATATTTAGATTGAATGGAATGTCGTCACAGGAAATGATCAAAAAAGCGGTCGCTGCTCAATTAGAAATATGTTTCGTTGCTCCGAGGCAGAACGGCGCTCACTTCGAACGTCCACTGACAAGCTAACTAGTAGCTGCAGGTTCGTGAGTGAAAACTTGGGCTTTTTTCATTTTTTCAATGAAATCCACTGGATACCAAACAGGAACTTAATTTATAACAGTGCATTCGGGAAAGTATTCAGACCCCTTGACTTTGTCCACATTTTGTTACATTACAGCTTTATTCTAAAATGTATTAAATTGTTTTTTTTCCCTCATCAATCTACACACAATACCCCATAATGACATCACAATACCCCAGAATGACATCACAATACCCCAGAATGACATCACAATACCCCATAATGACATCACAATACCCCAGAATGACAAAGCAAAAACTGTTTTTTAGAAATGTTTGCAAATTTATATATAAATAATTAATAAATGAAATATCACATTTACATAAGTATTCAGACCCTTTACTCAGTACTTTGTTGAAGCACCTTTGGCAGAGATTACAGCCTCCAGTCTTCTTGGGTATGACACTACAAGCTTGGCACACTTGTATTTGGGGAGTTTCTCCCATTCTTCTCTGCAGATCCTCTTAAGCTCTGTCAGGTTGGATGGGGAGCGTCGCTGCACAGCTATTTTCAGGTCTCTCCAGAGATGTTCGATCGGGTTCAAGTCCGGGCTCTAGCTGGGGACTTGAACCCAAAATATTATATCACGGACGGTATGACGGTATTTGACGGTATTTTTAGTTTTTGAAAAATGTAAGTTATACATTTGCTTTTATGAGTAGTGAGTGATCCCAGGGTGCTTAATGAGTAGTGAGTAGTGATCCCAGGGTGCTTAATGAGTAGTGAGTAGTGATCCCAGGGTGCTTTATGAGTAGTGAGAAGTGATCCCAGGGTGCTTTATGAGTAGTGAGTAGTGATCCCAGGGTGCTATATGAGTAGTGAGTAGTGATCCCAGGGTGCTATATGAGTAGTGAGTAGTGATCCCAGGGTGCTTTATGAGTAGTGAGTAGTGATCCCAGGGTGCTATATGAGTAGTGAATAGTGATCCCAGGGTGCTTTATGAGTAGTGAGTGATCCCAGGCTGCTTTATGAGTAGTGAGTGATCCCAGGGTGCTTTATGAGTAGTGAGTGATCCTATGGTGGCAACACATACAGTTGAAGTAGGAAGCTTACATACACCTTAGCCAAATACATTTAAACTCAGTTTTTCACAATTCCTGACATTTAATCCTAGTAAAAATTCCCTGTCTTAGGTCAGTTAGGATCACCACTTTATTTTAAGAATGTGAAATGTCAGAATAATAGTAGAGAGTGATTTATTTAAGCTTTTATTTCTTTCATCACATTCCCAGTGGGTCAGAAGTTTACATGCAGTCAAATTAGTATTTGGTAGCATTGCCTTTAAATTGTTTAACTTGGGTCAAATGTTTTGTGTATCCTTCCATAAGCTTTCCACAATAAGTTGGGGGAATTTTGGCCCATTCCTCCTGACAGAGCTGGTGTAACTGAGTCAGGTTTGTAGGCCTCCTTGCTCGCACACACTTTTTCAGTTCTGCCCACAAATTTTCTATCGAATTGAGGTCAGGGCTTTGTGATGGCCACTCCAATACCTTGACTTTGTTGTCCTTAAGCCATTTGGCCACAACTTTGGAAGTATGCTTGGGGTCATTGTCCATTTGGAAGACCCATTTGCGACCAAGCTTTAACGTCCTGACTGATGTCTTGTGATGTTGCTTCAATATATCCACATAATTTTCCATCCTCATGATGCCATCTATTTTGTGAAGTGCACCAGTTCCTCCTGCAGCAAAGTACCCCCACAACATGATGCCTCCAACCCGTGCTTCACAGTTGGGATGGTTTTCTTCAGCTTGCAAGCTCCCCCTTTTTCCTCCAAACATAACGATGGTCATTATGGCCAAACAGTTCTATTTTTGTTTCATCAGACCAGAGGACATTCCTCCAAAAAGTACGATATTTGTCCCCATGTGCAGTTGCAAACCGTAGTCTGGCTTTTTTTATGGCGGTTTTGGAGCAGTGGCTTCTTCCTTGCTGAGCAGCCTTGAAATACATCCACAGGTACACCTCCAATTGACTCAAATGATGTCAATTAGCCTATCAGAAGCTTCTAAAGCCATGACATAATTTTCTGGAATTTTCCAAGCTGTTGTAAACTTCTGACCCACTGGAATTGTGATACAGTGAATTATAAGTGAAATAATCTGCCTGTGAACAATTGTTGGAAAAATTACTTGTGTCATGCACGAAGTAGATGCACGAAGTAGTCCTAACCGACTTGCCAAAACTATAGTTTGTTAACAAGAAATTTGTGGAGTGGTTGAAAAATTCGTTTTAATGACTCCAAACTAAATGTATGTAAACTTCCGACTTCAACTGTACATTCTATGATTTCAATGAGTCTTTCTCCATTCTGATTGGTTTATACTGTTCAATTCAACTTCAACCAAAACAAATGTCAGCACTTTTATCATTTCTGCATTTTCTGCACTCAATTGCAGTGGTGGAAAGTAAAAGTAAAGATAAGTTAATAGAAAATTACTCAAGTAAAAGTGAAAGTTACCCAGTAAAATACTACTTGAGTAAAAGTCTAAAAGTATTTGGTTTTAAATATATTTAAGTATCAAAAGTAAATGTAATTTATAAAATATACTTAAGTATCGAAAGTAAAAGTATAAATAATTTCAAATTCCTTATATAAAGCAAACCAGATGGCACCATTTTCTTGTTTTTTTAAATTTACGGTTAGCCAAGGGGCACAGTACAACACTCAGACATAATTTACAAACAAAGCACTTGTGTTTAGTGAGTCCTCCAGATCTGAGGCAGTAGGACCAGGGATGTTCTCTTGATAAGAGTGTGAATTGGACCATTTTCCGGTCCTGCTCAGCAGTCAAAATGTAACGAGTACTTTTGGGTGTCAGGGAAAATGTATGGAGTGAAAAGTACAGTATTTTCTTTAGGAATGTAGTGAAGTAAAAGTAAAAGTTGTAAAAAAAGTTGGAGTCATTAAAACTCATTTTTCAACCACTCCACAAAATGTATTGTTAACAAACTATAGCTTTGGCAAGTTGTTTAGGACATCTACGTAGGGCAACTTGCTAAGAAAATACAAACTAGCTGTTTGCAGATGTAAGAAACACAAACTAATAGTGTAATTATAGAACGCTAGTGGATTTATATTGAGAAGCAAAGTGAAAATAACATTGTTGTCATCAACAGTGTTGTAAGTGCTGCTTTGACCAGCAGACTGAACACAAGTGTCTCGTGGTTGAGGATCATCAAATACGCTCCTTGAGTGACAGGGGGGCGGGACTAGGTCTGTGTGGAAAGTGGCACTGAGAGAAAGAGCGGAGAGAGATGACTCAAGTAACAAAGTACTTGGTCTGAGGGTCTTTTAGGTGCCTTTTGGCAAACTCCAAG
The DNA here is from genome assembly GCF_045679555.1 of Salvelinus alpinus. NCBI lineage: Eukaryota > Metazoa > Chordata > Actinopteri > Salmoniformes > Salmonidae > Salvelinus > Salvelinus alpinus. The sequence goes on from NC_092119.1 coordinate 2,120,421, forward strand.
CCGGCTGTCATGTGCCCTTTACTGAAGAGTGGCTTCTGTCTGGCCACTCTACCATAAAGGCCTGATTGGTGGAGTGCTGCAGAGATGGTTATCCTTCTGGAAGATTCTCCCATCTCCACAAAGGAACTCTGGAGCTCTGTCAGAGTGACCATCGGGTTCTTGGTCACCTCCCTGACTCATTTTTACACGCTTTGGTGGGACTCGGTCAAACTCTACAAAGTTCCAATCTCAGGCCGGACACTCAAAACCACAAGGCCACTGAGTTGGAATGGACTTTATAGTCATTCTAATATCTATGCTGTACAACTCTATACTCACAGTGGTCTTGGAAGGGGGGCTGAGCTCCATCCAGTGCTGTGTCTCCTCAGGGCCCAGCTGTCTGAGGGAGAGGACACACTCAGCCACCGTCCTCTTCCTGGGGTGGTGGGTCTGCAGACGGAATACCAGACCACAGCAACGCAGCTGCTGCAGTCGCAACGTAAACACAAAGGTCTCCATGAAGACTGTGTCCTAGGAGGGAGGGAGGGGGGGAGGGAAGGAGGGAGGGAAGGAGGGAGGGGGGGAGGGAGGGAGGGAGGGAGGGAGGGAGGGAGGGAGGGAGGGAGGGAGGGAGGGAGGGAGGGAGGGAGGGAGGGAGGGAGGGAGGGAGCAGAGATAGAAGATTAGAATGGTACTCCACTCTGACTAGTACTTGGTAGATTAGTATCTGGTAGATTAGGATGGTACTCCACTCTGACTATTATCTGGTAGATTAGGATGGTACTCCACTCTGACTAGTACCTGGTAGATTAGGATGGTACTCCACTCTGACTAGTATCTGGTAGATTAGGATGGTACTCCACTCTGACTAGTATCTGGTAGATTAGGACGGTACTCCACTCTGACTAGTATCTGGTAGATTAGGATGGTACTCCACTCTGACTAGTACCTGGTAGATTAGTATCTGGTAGATTAGGATGGTACTCCACTCTGACTAGTATCTGGTAGATTAGGATGGTACTCCACTCTGACTAGTACCTGGTAGATTAGGATGGTACTCCACTCTGACTATTATCTGGTAGATTAGGATGGTGCTCCACTCTGACTAGTACCTGGTAGATTAGGATGGTACTCCACTCTGACTAGTATCTGGTAGATTAGGACGGTACTCCACTCTGACTAGTATCTGGTAGATTAGGACGGTACTCCACTCTGACTAGTATCTGGTAGATTAGGACGGTACTCCACTCTGACTAGTATCTGGTAGATTAGTATGGTACTCCACTCTGACTAGTACCTGGTAGATTAGGATGGTGCTCCACTCTGACTAGTATCTGGTAGATTAGGATGGTACTCCACTCTGACTAGTACCTGGTAGATTAGGATGGTAATCCACTCTGATTAGTACCTGGTAGATTAGGATGGTACTCCACTCTGACTAGTATCTGGTAGATTAGGATGGTACTCCACTCTGACTAGTACCTGGTAGATTAGGACGGTACTCCACTCTGACTAGTATCTGGTAGATTAGGATGGTACTCCACTGACTAGTATCATTAGGATGGTACTCCACTCTGACTAGTATCATTAGGATGGTACTCCACTCTGACTAGTATCATTAGGATGGTACTCCACTCTGACTAGTACCTGGTAGATTAGGATGGTACTCCACTCTGACTAGTATCTGGTAGATTAGGATGGTACTCCACTCTGACTAGTATCTGGTAGATTAGGATGGTACTCCACTCTGACTAGTACCTGGTAGATTAGGATGGTACTCCACTCTGACTAGTACCTGGTAGATTAGGATGGTACTCCACTCTGACTAGTACCTGGTAGATTAGGATGGTACTCCACTCTGACTAGTACCTGGTAGATTAGGATGGTACTCCACTCTGACTAGTATCTGGTAGATTAGGATGGTACTCCACTCTGACTAGTACCTGGTAGATTAGGATGGTACTCAACTCTGACTAGTATCTGGTAGATTAGGATGGTACTCCACTCTGACTAGTATCTGGTAGATTAGGATGGTACTCCACTCTGACTAGTACCTGGTAGATTAGGATGGTACTCCACTCTGACTAGTACCTGGTAGATTAGGACGGTACTCCACTCTGACTAGTATCTGGTAGATTAGGATGGTACTCCACTCTGACTAGTACCTGGTAGATTAGGATGGTACTCCACTCTGACTAGTACCTGGTAGATTAGGATGGTACTCCACTCTGACTAGTACCTGGTAGATTAGGATGGTACTCCACTCTGACTAGTACCTGGTAGATTAGGATGGTACTCCACTCTGACTAGTACCTGGTAGATTAGGATGGTACTCCACTCTGACTAGTACCTGGTAGATTAGGATGGTACTCCACTCTGACTAGTACCTGGTAGATTAGGATGGTACTCCACTCTGACTAGTATCTGGTAGATTAGGATGGTACTCCACTCTGACTAGTATCTGGTAGATTAGGATGGTACTCCACTCTGACTAGTACCTGGTAGATTAGGATGGTGCTCCACTCTGACTAGTATCTGGTAGATTAGGATGGTACTCCACTCTGACTAGTACCTGGTAGATTAGGATGGTGCTCCACTCTGACTAGTACCTGGTAGATTAGGATGGTGCTCCACTCTGACTAGTATCTGGTAGATTAGGATGGTACTCCACTCTGACTAGTATCTGGTAGATTAGGATGGTACTCCACTCTGACTAGTACCTGGTAGATTAGGATGGTGCTCCACTCTGACTAGTACCTGGTAGATTAGGATGGTACTCCACTCTGACTAGTACCTGGTAGATTAGGATGGTACTCCACTCTGACTAGTATCTGGTAGATTAGGACGGTACTCCACTCTGACTAGAACCTGGTAGATTAGGACGGTACTCCACTCTGACTAGAACCTGGTAGATTAGGACGGTACTCCACTCTGACTAGTACCTGGTAGATTAGGACGGTACTCCACTCTGACTAGTATCTGGTAGATTAGGACGGTACTCCACTCTGACTAGTACCTGGTAGATTAGGACGGTACTCCACTCTGACTAGTATCTGGTAGATTAGGATGGTACTCCACTCTGACTAGTACCTGGTAGATTAGGATGGTACTCCACTCTGACTAGTATCTGGTAGATTAGGATGGTACTCCACTCTGACTAGTATCTGGTAGATTAGGATGGTACTCCACTCTGACTAGTACCTGGTAGATTAGGATGGTACTCCACTCTGACTAGTATCTGGTAGATTAGGATGGTACTCCACTCTGACTAGTATCTGGTAGATTAGGATGGTACTCCACTCTGACTAGTACCTGGTAGATTAGGATGGTGCTCCACTCTGACTAGTATCTGGTAGATTAGGATGGTACTCCACTCTGACTAGTACCTGGTAGATTAGGATGGTGCTCCACTCTGACTAGTACCTGGTAGATTAGGATGGTGCTCCACTCTGACTAGTATCTGGTAGATTAGGATGGTACTCCACTCTGACTAGTATCCGGTAGATTAGGATGGTACTCCACTCTGACTAGTACCTGGTAGATTAGGATGGTGCTCCACTCTGACTAGTACCTGGTAGATTAGGATGGTACTCCACTCTGACTAGTACCTGGTAGATTAGGATGGTACTCCACTCTGACTAGTATCTGGTAGATTAGGACGGTACTCCACTCTGACTAGAACCTGGTAGATTAGGACGGTACTCCACTCTGACTAGAACCTGGTAGATTAGGATGGTACTCCACTCTGACTAGTACCTGGTAGATTAGGACGGTACTCCACTCTGACTAGTATCTGGTAGATTAGGACGGTACTCCACTCTGACTAGTACCTGGTAGATTAGGACGGTACTCCACTCTGACTAGTATCTGGTAGATTAGGATGGTACTCCACTCTGACTAGTACCTGGTAGATTAGGATGGTACTCCACTCTGACTAGTATCTGGTAGATTAGGATGGTACTCCACTCTGACTAGTATCTGGTAGATTAGGATGGTACTCCACTCTGACTAGTACCTGGTAGATTAGGACGGTACTCCACTCTGACTAGTATCCATCCAGTCATTTTTGCTCAGGAGCTGTGCCAATGAATCTGTTTATATTCGAACGATCCGCATGGAGCATTATTAGGTGGTCTTAAGCTGTTTTGTTTCGACCTAGAGATAGGTGATGAAATGCTCGACAATCCTGATCCCAGATCTGTTTGTGCATGACAACCACCATAGGAGTTGACTATAGGCCTTAGAACTCAAACAGGTATGGGACCAGACTAATGCTAGTCTATCTTAGATGTGATTGGATTGGAGACCTAGTATTGTACAGTAAATGGGTTTAGACTGGTGCCAGAACCGTTTGTGTTGTCTTTCCTACATCACTGACCATATGAGTTAGCGAGACAACACCAACAGATCTGCTACCAGGCTAACATGGGGGTTTTTAGATGGGTTAAATAACTTACCGGAGAACCTTCCTTGACGGAGCTCTTGAACTGTACCGGTTTGCTCATAGTGATGATGCCTTTAAAGCTAATCTTCTGCTGCTCACTGCTGTTCTGAGCGAGGGACACATCCTTACACTGAGAGAAGAAGAGAAAGAAGAATTAGAGGTCCGGCAACAGAGTTAGAGGCCCGGCTACAGAGTTAGAGGTCCGGCTACAGAGTTAGAGGTCCGGCTACAGGGTTAGAGGTCCGGCTACAGAGTTAGAGATCCGGCAACAGAGTTAGAGGCCCGGCTACAGAGTTAGAGGCCCGGCTACAGAGTTAGAGGTCCGGCTACAGAGTTAGAGGTCCGGCTACAGGGTTAGAGGTCCGGCTACAGAGTTAGAGGTCCGGCTACAGAGTTAGAGGCCCGGCTACAGAGTTAGAGGTCCGTCTACAGGGTTAGAGGTCCGGCTACAGAGTTAGCGGTCCGGCTACAGAGTTAGAGGTCCGGCTACAGAGTTAGAGGTCCGGCTACAGAGTTAGAGATCCGGCTACAGAGTTAGAGGTCCGGCTACAGAGTTAGAGGTCCGGCTACAGAGTTAGAGGTCCGGCTACAGGGTTAGAGGTCCGGCTACAGAGTTAGAGGTCCGGCTACAGAGTTAGAGGCCCGGCTACAGAGTTAGAGGTCCGGCTACAGGGTTAGAGGTCCGGCTACAGAGTTAGCGGTCCGGCTACAGAGTTAGAGGTCCGGCTACAGAGTTAGAGGTCCGGCTACAGAGTTAGAGGTCCGGCTACAGAGTTAGAGGTCCGGCTACAGGGTTAGAGGTCCGGCTACAGAGTTAGAGGTCCGGCTACAGAGTTAGAGGCCCGGCTACAGAGTTAGAGGTCCGGCTACAGAGTTAGAGGTCCGGCTACAGAGTTAGCGGTCCGGCTACAGAGTTAGAGGTCCGGCTACAGAGTTAGAGGTCCGACTACAGAGTTAGCGGCCCGGCTACAGAGTTAGAGGTCCGGCTACAGAGTTAGCGGTCCGGCTACAGGGTTAGAGGTCCGGCTACAGGGTTAGAGGTCCGGCTACAGGGTTAGAGGTCCGGCTACAGAGTTAGAGGTCCGGCTACAGAGTTAGATGTCCGGCTACAGAGTTAGCGGTCCGGCTACAGAGTTAGCGGTCCGGCTACAGGGTTAGAGGTCCGGCTACAGGGTTAGAGGTCCGGCTACAGAGTTAGAGGTCCGGCTACAGAGTTAGCGGTCCGGCTACAGAGTTAGAGGTCCGGCTACAGAGTTAGAAGTCCGGCTACAGAGTTAGAGGTCCGGCTACAGAGTTAGAGGTCCGGCTACAGAGTTAGAGGCCCGGCTACAGAGTTAGAGGTCCGGCTACAGAGTTAGAGGTCCGGCTACAGAGTTATAGGTCCGGCTACAGAGTTAGAGGTCCGGCTACAGCGTTAGAGGTCCGGCTACAGAGTTAGAGGCCCGGCTACAGAGTTAGAGGTCCGGCTACAGAGTTAGAGGTCCGGCTACAGAGTTAGAGGCCCGGCTACAGAGTTAGAGGTCCGGCTACAGAGTTAGAGGTCCGGCTACAGAGTTAGAGGCCCGGCTACAGGGTTAGAGGTCCGGCTACAGAGTTAGAGGTCCGGCTACAGGGTTAGAGGTCCGGCTACAGGGTTAGAGGTCCGGCTACAGAGTTAGAGGTCCGGCTACAGAGTTAGATGTCCGGCTACAGAGTTAGCGGTCCGGCTACAGGGTTAGCGGTCCGGCTACAGGGTTAGAGGTCCGGCTACAGAGTTAGAGGTCCGGCTACAGAGTTAGAGGTCCGGCTACAGGGTTAGAGGTCCGGCTACAGAGTTAGAGGTCCGGCTACAGAGTTAGAGGCCCGGCTACAGAGTTAGAGGTCCGGCTACAGAGTTAGAGGTCCGGCTACAGAGTTAGCGGTCCGGCTACAGAGTTAGAGGTCCGGCTACAGAGTTAGAGGTCCGACTACAGAGTTAGCGGCCCGGCTACAGAGTTAGAGGTCCGCCTACAGAGTTAGCGGTCCGGCTACAGGGTTAGAGGTCCGGCTACAGGGTTAGAGGTCCGGCTACAGGGTTAGAGGTCCGGCTACAGAGTTAGAGGTCCGGCTACAGAGTTAGATGTCCGGCTACAGAGTTAGCGGTCCGGCTACAGAGTTAGCGGTCCGGCTACAGGGTTAGAGGTCCGGCTACAGGGTTAGAGGTCCGGCTACAGAGTTAGAGGTCCGGCTACAGAGTTAGCGGTCCGGCTAAAGAGTTAGTGGCCCGGCTACAGAGTTAGAGGTCCGGCTACAGAGTTAGAGGTCCGGCTAAAGAGTTAGAGGTCCGGCTACAGAGTTAGAGGTCCGGCTACAGAGTTAGAGGCCCGGCTACAGAGTTAGAGGTCCGGCTACAGAGTTAGAGGTCCGGCTACAGAGTTAGAGGCCCGGCTACAGAGTTAGAGGTGCGGCTACAGAGTTAGAGGCCCGGCTACAGGGTTAGAGGTCCGGCTACAGAGTTAGAGGTCCGGCTACAGGGTTAGAGGTCCGGCTACAGGGTTAGAGGTCCGGCTACAGAGTTAGAGGTCCGGCTACAGAGTTAGATGTCCGGCTACAGAGTTAGCGGTCCGGCTACAGGGTTAGCGGTCCGGCTACAGGGTTAGAGGTCCGGCTACAGGGTTAGAGGTCCGGCTACAGAGTTAGAGGTCCGGCTACAGAGTTAGCGGTCCGGCTACAGAGTTAGTGGCCCGGCTACAGAGTTAGAGGTCCGGCTACAGAGTTAGAGGTCCGGCTACAGAGTTAGAGGTCCGGCTACAGAGTTAGAGGCCCGGCTACAGAGTTAGAGGTCCGGCTACAGAGTTAGAGGTCTGGCTACAGTAGGTATCATAGTGCATTTATTATACAGAGACATCTAACCAAGTGTCTCAGGACTTCTCTTGTTTTTGGTTGAAAGTAATTTACTTGTTAGTGTATCTACGTTGTGATCTTATGTTGTGAAATGATCAGAAGAGTATGACCTTTTAATTTTTGATTGGAAAGGAAGTGGTTGTTAATCTACTTTACAGTTGAAAAATAAACTCAAAGCAGTGATTATTTCTCCTCAGTAAAAAACTTCTCAGAAGTTAACAGAGCAGTGACTTGTGAGAGAGAGGAGAAATTGAGATGGAGTTTCTGGGTCCTGGTTTCTGGTCTGACAGTCTGAGACAGAGGCTCCATTCAGTCACCTAGCAGGCAGGTACAATGGGCCCTTCAGTCCCCTGGGTAGCCTCCTTCGTCCCGCGGCCTATAACCATACCTGTACCAACGTGATCCACACCTGCTCCAGGGCCTCCTGGTAACTCAGCCGGACACACACCTTCCCCAAGTCTCTCTCATCTCCAGACAATGTGATGGACTCTACAAAGACAGACACAACAGAGACATGTCGGATCAATGGAAAACACCAACAGAGACATGTCAGATAAATGGAAAACACCAACAGAGACATGTCGGATCAATGGAAAAAACCAACAGAGACATGTCGGATCAATGGAAAACACCAACAGAGACATGTCGGATCAATGGAAAACACCAACAGAGACATGTCAGATCAATGGAAAACACCAACAGAGACATGTCGGATCAATGGAAAACACCAACAGAGACATGTCGGATCAATGGAAAACACCAACAGAGACATGTCGGATCAATGGAAAACACCAACAGAGACATGTCGGATCAATGGAAAACACCAACAGAGACATGTCAGATCAATGGAAAACACCAACAGAGACATGTCAGATCAATGGAAAACACCAACAGAGACATGTCAGATCAATGGAAAACACCAACAGAGACATGTCGGATCAATGGAAAACACCAACAGAGAGACATGTCGGATCAATGGAAAACACCAACAGAGACATGTCGGATCAATGGAAAACACCAACAGAGACATGTCAGATCAATGGAAAACACCAACAGAGACATGTCGGATCAATGGAAAACACCAACAGAGACATGTCGGATCAATGGAAAACATCAACAGAGACATTTCGGATCAATGGAAAACACCAACAGAGACATGTCGGATCAATGGAAAACATCAACAGAGACATGTCGGATCAATGGAAAACACCAACAGAGAGACATGTCAGATCAATGGAAAACACCAACAGAGACATGTCGGATCAATGGAAAACACCAACAGACACATGTCAGATCAATGGAAAACACCAACAGAGACATGTCAGATCAATGGAAAACACCAACAGAGACATGTCGGATCAATGGAAAACACCAACAGAGACATGTCGGATCAATGGAAAACACCAACAGAGACATGTCGGATCAATGGAAAACACCAACAGAGACATGTCGGATCAATGGAAAACACCAACAGAGACATGTCAGATCAATGGAAAACACCAACAGAGACATGTCAGATCAATGGAAAACACCAACAGAGACATGTCAGATCAATAGAAAACACCAACAGAGACATGTCAGATCAATGGAAAACACCAACAGAGACATGTCAGATCAATGGAAAACACCAACAGAGACATGTCGGATCAATGGAAAACACCAAAAGAGAAATGTCGGATCAATGGAAAACACCAACAGAGACATGTCGGATCAATGGAAAACACCAACAGAGACATGTCGGATCAATGGAAAACACCAACAGAGACATGTCGGATCAATGGAAAACACCAACAGAGAGACATGTCGAATCAATGGAAAACACCAACAGAGACATGTCGGATCAATGGAAAACACCAACAGAGACATGTCAGATCAATGGAAAACACCAACAGAGACATGTCGGATCAATGGAAAACACCAACAGAGACATGTCGGATCAATGGAAAACACCAACAGAGACATGTCGGATCAATGGAAAACACCTACAGAAACATGTCGGATCAATGGAAAACACCAACAGAGACATGTCAGATCAATGGAAAACACCAACAGAGACATGTCAGATCAATGGAAAACACCAACAGAGACATGTCAGATCAATGGAAAACACCAACAGAGACATGTCAGATCAATGGAAAACATCAACAGAGACATGTCAGATCAATGGAAAACACCAACAGAGACATGTCGGATCAATGGAAAACACCAACAGAGACATGTCAGATCAATGGAAAACACCAACAGAGACATGTCAGATCAATGGAAAACACCAACAGAGACATGTCAGATCAATGGAAAACACCAACAGAGACATGTCAGATCAATGGAAAACACCAACAGAGACATGTCAGATCAATGGAAAACACCAACAGAGACATGTCAGATCAATAGAAAACACCAACAGAGACATGTCAGATCAATGGAAAACACCAACAGAGACATGTCAGATCAATGGAAAACACCAACAGGGACATGTCAGATCAATGGAAAACACCAACAGGGACATGTCAGATCAATGGAAAACACCAACAGAGACATGTCAGATCAATGGAAAACACCAACAGAGACATGTCAGATCAATGGAAAACACCAACAGAGACATGTCAGATCAATGGAAAACACGAACAGAGACATGTCAGATCAATGGAAAACACCAACAGAGACATGTCAGATCAATGGAAAACACCAACAGAGACAAGTCGGATCAATGGAAAACACCAACAGAGAGACATGTCGGATCAATGGAAAACACCAACAGAGAGACATGTCGGATCAATGGAAAACACCAACAGAGACATGTCAGATCAATGGAAAACACCAACAGAGACATGTCAGATCAATGGAAAACACCAACAGAGACATGTCAGATCAATGGAAAACACCAACAGAGACATGTCGGATCAATGGAAAACACCAACAGAGACATGTCGGATCAATGGAAAACACCAACAGAGACATGTCGGATCAATGGAAAACACCAACAGAGACATGTCAGATCAATGGAAAACACCAACAGAGACATGTCGGATCAATGGAAAACACCAACAGAGACATGTCAGATCAATGGAAAACACCAACAGAGACATGTCAGATCAATGGAAAACACCAACAGAGACATGTCAGATCAATGGAAAAAACCAACAGAGACATGTCAGATCAATGGAAAACACCAACAGAGACATGTCAGATCAATGGAAAACACCAACAGAGACATGTCAGATCAATAGAAAACACCAACAGAGACATGTCAGATCAATGGAAAACACCAACAGAGACATGTCAGATCAATGGAAAACACCAACAGAGACATGTCAGATCAATGGAAAACACCAACAGAGACATGTCAGATCAATGGAAAACACCAACAGAGACATGTCAGATCAATGGAAAACACCAACAGGGACATGTCAGATCAATGGAAAACACCAACAGAGACATGTCGGATCAATGGAAAACATCAACAGAGACATGTCGGATCAATGGAAAACACCAACAGAGACATGTCGGATCAATGGAAAACACCAACAGAGACATGTCGGATCAATGGAAAACACCAACAGAGAGACATGTCGGATCAATGGAAAACATCAACAGAGACATGTCAGATCAATGGAAAACACCAACAGAGACATGTCGGATCAATGGAAAACACCAACAGAGACATGTCAGATCAATGGAAAACACCAACAGAGACATGTCGGATCAATGGAAAACACCAACAGAGACATGTCAGATCAATGGAAAACACCAACAGAGACATGTCAGATCAATGGAAAACACCAACAGAGACGTGTCAGATCAATGGAAAACACCAACAGAGACATGTCGGATCAATGGAAAACACCAACAGACACATGTCGGATCAATGGAAAACACCAACAGAGACATGTCGGATCAATGGAAAACACCAACAGAGACATGTCGGATCAATGGAAAACACCAACAGAGACATGTCGGATCAATGGAAAACACCAACAGAGACATGTCGGATCAATGGAAAACATCAACAGAGACATGTCGGATCAATGGAAAACATCAACAGAGACATGTCGGATCAATGGAAAACACCAACAGAGAGACATGTCGAATCAATGGAAAACACCAACAGAGACATGTCGGATCAATGGAAAACACCAACAGAGACATGTCGGATCAATGGAAAACACCAACAGAGACATGTCGGATCAATGGAAAACACCAACAGAGACATGTCGGATCAATGGAAAACACCTACAGAAACATGTCGGATCAATGGAAAACACCAACAGAGACATGTCAGATCAATGGAAAACACCAACAGAGACATGTCAGATCAATGGAAAACACCAACAGAGACATGTCAGATCAATGGAAAACACCAACAGAGACATGTCAGATCAATGGAAAACATCAACAGAGACATGTCAGATCAATGGAAAACACCAACAGAGACATGTCGGATCAATGGAAAACACCAACAGAGACATGTCAGATCAATGGAAAACACCAACAGAGACATGTCAGATCAATGGAAAACACCAACAGAGACATGTCAGATCAATGGAAAACACCAACAGAGACATGTCAGATCAATGGAAAACACCAACAGAGACATGTCAGATCAATGGAAAACACCAACAGAGACATGTCGGATCAATGGAAAACACCAACAGAGACATGTCGGATCAATGGAAAACACCAACAGAGACATGTCGGATCAATGGAAAACACCAACAGAGAGACATGTCGGATCAATGGAAAACACCAACAGAGACATGTCAGATCAATGGAAAACACCAACAGAGACATGTCAGATCAATGGAAAACACCAACAGAGACATGTCAGATCAATGGAAAACACCAACAGAGACATGTCGGATCAATGGAAAACACCAACAGAGACATGTCGGATCAATGGAAAACACCAACAGAGACATGTCGGATCAATGGAAAACATCAACAGAGACATGTCGGATCAATGGAAAACACCAACAGAGACATGTCGGATCAATGGAAAACACCAACAGAGACATGTCAGATCAATGGAAAACACCAACAGAGACATGTCAGATCAATGGAAAACACCAACAGAGACATGTCAGATCAATGGAAAACACCAACAGAGACATGTCAGATCAATGGAAAACACCAACAGAGACATGTCAGATCAATGGAAAACACCAACAGAGACATGTCAGATCAATAGAAAACACCAACAGAGACATGTCAGATCAATGGAAAACACCAACAGAGACATGTCAGATCAATGGAAAACACCAACAGAGACATGTCAGATCAATGGAAAACACCAACAGAGACATGTCAGATCAATGGAAAACACCAACAGAGACATGTCACATCAATGGAAAACACCAACAGGGACATGTCAGATCAATGGAAAACACCAACAGAGACATGTCGGATCAATGGAAAACATCAACAGAGACATGTCGGATCAATGGAAAACACCAACAGAGACATGTCGGATCAATGGAAAACACCAACAGAGACATGTCGGATCAATGGAAAACACCAACAGAGAGACATGTCGGATCAATGGAAAACATCAACAGAGACATGTCAGATCAATGGAAAACACCAACAGAGACATGTCGGATCAATGGAAAACACCAACAGAGACATGTCAGATCAATGGAAAACACCAACAGAGACATGTCAGATCAATGGAAAACACCAACAGAGACATGTCAGATCAATGGAAAACACCAACAGAGACATGTCAGATCAATGGAAAACACCAACAGAGACGTGTCAGATCAATGGAAAACACCAACAGAGACATGTCAGATCAATGGAAAACACCAACAGACACATGTCAGATCAATGGAAAACACCAACAGACACATGTCGGATCAATGGAAAACACCAACAGAGACATGTCGGATCAATGGAAAACACCAACAGAGACATGTCGGATCAATGGAAAACACCAACAGAGACATGTCGGATCAATGGAAAACACCAACAGAGACATGTCGGATCAATGGAAAACACCAACAGAGACATGTCGGATCAATGGAAAACACCAACAGAGACATGTCAGATCAATGGAAAACACCAACAGAGACATGTCGGATCAATGGAAAACACCAACAGAGACATGTCGGATCAATGGAAAACACCAACAGAGACATGTCGGATCAATGGAAAACACCAACAGAGACATGTCGGATCAATGGAAAACACCAACAGAGACATGTCGGATCAATGGAAAACACCAACAGAGACATGTCGGATCAATGGAAAACACCAACAGAGACATGTCGGATCAATGGAAAACACCAACAGAGACATGTCAGATCAATGGAAAACACCAACAGAGACATGTCGGATCAATGGAAAACACCAACAGAGACATGTCGGATCAATGGAAAACATCAACAGAGACATGTCGGATCAATGGAAAACACCAACAGAGACATGTCGGATCAATGGAAAACACCAACAGAGACATGTCGGATCAATGGAAAACACCAACAGAGAGACATGTCGGATCAATGGAAAACACCAACAGAGACATGTCAGATCAATGGAAAACACCAACAGAGACATGTCAGATCAATGGAAAACACCAACAGAGACATGTCAGATCAATGGAAAACACCAACAGAGACATGTCAGATCAATGGAAAACACCAACAGAGACGTGTCAGATCAATGGAAAACACCAACAGAGACATGTCAGATCAATGGAAAACACCAACAGACACATGTCAGATCAATGGAAAACACCAACAGACACATGTCAGATCAATGGAAAACACCAACAGAGACATGTCGGATCAATGGAAAACACCAACAGAGACATGTCGGATCAATGGAAAACACCAACAGAGACATGTCGGATCAATGGAAAACACCAACAGAGACATGTCGGATCAATGGAAAACACCAACAGAGACATGTCGGATCAATGGAAAACACCAACAGAGACATGTCGGATCAATGGAAAACACCAACAGAGACATGTCGGATCAATGGAAAACATCAACAGAGACATGTCGGATCAATGGAAAACATCAACAGAGACATGTCGGATCAATGGAAAACACCAACAGAGACATGTCAGATCAATGGAAAACACCAACAGAGACATGTCAGATCAATGGAAAACATCAACAGAGACATGTCAGATCAATGGAAAACACCAACAGAGACATGTCGGATCAATGGAAAACATCAACAGAGACATGTCGGATCAATGGAAAACACCAACAGAGACATGTCGGATCAATGGAAAACACCAACAGAGAGACATGTCAGATCAATGGAAAACACCAACAGAGACATGTCGGATCAATGGAAAACACCAACAGAGACATGTCAGATCAATGGAAAACACCAACAGAGACATGTCAGATCAATGGAAAACACCAACAGAGACATGTCAGATCAATGGAAAACACCAACAGAGACATGTCAGATCAATGGAAAACACCAACAGAGACATGTCAGATCAATGGAAAACACCAACAGAGACATGTCGGATCAATGGAAAACACCAACAGAGACATGTCAGATCAATGGAAAACATCAACAGAGACATGTCAGATCAATGGAAAACACCAACAGAGACATGTCGGATCAATGGAAAACACCAACAGAGACATGTCGGATCAATGGAAAACATCAACAGAGACATTTCGGATCAATGGAAAACACCAACAGAGACATGTCGGATCAATGGAAAACATCAACAGAGACATGTCGGATCAATGGAAAACACCAACAGAGAGACATGTCAGATCAATGGAAAACACCAACAGAGACATGTCGGATCAATGGAAAACACCAACAGACACATGTCAGATCAATGGAAAACACCAACAGAGACATGTCAGATCAATGGAAAACACCAACAGAGACATGTCGGATCAATGGAAAACACCAACAGAGACATGTCGGATCAATGGAAAACACCAACAGAGACATGTCGGATCAATGGAAAACACCAACAGAGACATGTCGGATCAATGGAAAACTCCAACAGAGACATGTCAGATCAATGGAAAACACCAACAGAGACATGTCAGATCAATGGAAAACACCAACAGAGACATGTCAGATCAATAGAAAACACCAACAGAGACATGTCAGATCAATGGAAAACACCAACAGAGACATGTCAGATCAATGGAAAACACCAACAGAGACATGTCGGATCAATGGAAAACACCAAAAGAGACATGTCGGATCAATGGAAAACACCAACAGAGACATGTCGGATCAATGGAAAACACCAACAGAGACATGTCGGATCAATGGAAAACACCAACAGAGACATGTCGGATCAATGGAAAACACCAACAGAGAGACATGTCGAATCAATGGAAAACACCAACAGAGACATGTCGGATCAATGGAAAACACCAACAGAGACATGTCAGATCAATGGAAAACACCAACAGAGACATGTCGGATCAATGGAAAACACCAACAGAGACATGTCGGATCAATGGAAAACACCAACAGAGACATGTCGGATCAATGGAAAACACCTACAGAAACATGTCGGATCAATGGAAAACACCAACAGAGACATGTCAGATCAATGGAAAACACCAACAGAGACATGTCAGATCAATGGAAAACACCAACAGAGACATGTCAGATCAATGGAAAACACCAACAGAGACATGTCAGATCAATGGAAAACATCAACAGAGACATGTCAGATCAATGGAAAACACCAACAGAGACATGTCGGATCAATGGAAAACACCAACAGAGACATGTCAGATCAATGGAAAACACCAACAGAGACATGTCAGATCAATGGAAAACACCAACAGAGAGATGTCAGATCAATGGAAAACACCAACAGAGACATGTCAGATCAATGGAAAACACCAACAGAGACATGTCAGATCAATGGAAAACACCAACAGAGACATGTCAGATCAATAGAAAACACCAACAGAGACATGTCAGATCAATGGAAAACACCAACAGAGACATGTCAGATCAATGGAAAACACCAACAGGGACATGTCAGATCAATGGAAAACACCAACAGGGACATGTCAGATCAATGGAAAACACCAACAGAGACATGTCAGATCAATGGAAAACACCAACAGAGACATGTCAGATCAATGGAAAACACCAACAGAGACATGTCAGATCAATGGAAAACACGAACAGAGACATGTCAGATCAATGGAAAACACCAACAGAGACATGTCAGATCAATGGAAAACACCAACAGAGAGACAAGTCGGATCAATGGAAAACACCAACAGAGAGACATGTCGGATCAATGGAAAACACCAACAGAGAGACATGTCGGATCAATGGAAAACACCAACAGAGACATGTCAGATCAATGGAAAACACCAACAGAGACATGTCAGATCAATGGAAAACACCAACAGAGACATGTCGGATCAATGGAAAACACCAACAGAGACATGTCGGATCAATGGAAAACACCAACAGAGACATGTCGGATCAATGGAAAACATCAACAGAGACATGTCAGATCAATGGAAAACACCAACAGAGACATGTCGGATCAATGGAAAACACCAACAGAGACATGTCAGATCAATGGAAAACACCAACAGAGACATGTCAGATCAATGGAAAACACCAACAGAGACATGTCAGATCAATGGAAAACACCAACAGAGACATGTCAGATCAATAGAAAACACCAACAGAGACATGTCAGATCAATGGAAAACACCAACAGAGACATGTCAGATCAATGGAAAACACCAACAGAGACATGTCAGATCAATGGAAAACACCAACAGAGACATGTCAGATCAATGGATAACACCAACAGAGACATGTCAGATCAATGGAAAACACCAACAGGGACATGTCAGATCAATGGAAAACACCAACAGAGACATGTCGGATCAATGGAAAACATCAACAGAGACATGTCGGATCAATGGAAAACACCAACAGAGAGACATGTCGGATCAATGGAAAACACCAACAGAGACATGTCAGATCAATGGAAAACACCAACAGAGACATGTCAGATCAATGGAAAACACCAACAGAGACATGTCAGATCAATGGAAAACACCAACAGAGACATGTCAGATCAATGGAAAACACCAACAGAGACGTGTCAGATCAATGGAAAACACCAACAGAGACATGTCAGATCAATGGAAAACACCAACAGACACATGTCAGATCAATGGAAAACACCAACAGAC